>NW_021703777.1:127077240-127212402 GCF_005190385.1 Monodon monoceros
AAAAAAAAATGTCATGAAGAACCTAGGGGTAAGACAGGAATAAAGACACAGACCTACTGGAGAACGGACTTGAGGATATGGGGAGGGGGAAGGGTGAGCTTTGACAGGGCGAGAGAGAGTCATGGACATATACACACTAACAAACGTAGTAAGGTAGATAGCTAGTGGGAAGCAGCCGCATGGCACAGGGATATTAGCTCGGTGCTTTGTGACAGCCTGGAGGGGTGGGATAGGGAGAGTGGGAGGGAGGGAGACGCAAGAGGGAAGACATATGGGAACATATGTATATGTATAACTGATTCACTTTGTTATAAAGCAGAAACTAACACACCATTGTAAAGCAATTATACCCCAATAAAGATGTTAAAAAAAAAAAAAAAAAACAACTTAATGTCATTGGGCTTCCCTGGTGGCACAGTGGTTGAGAGTCCGCCTGCCGATGCAGGGGACACGGGTTTGTGCCCCGGTCTGGGAAGATCCCACATGCCGTGGAGCAGCTAGGCCCGTGAGCCATGGCCGCTGAGCCTGCGCGTCCGGAGCCTGTGCTCTGCAATGGGAGAGGCCACAACAGTGAGAGGCCCACGTACCGCAAAAAAAAAAACCAAAAAAAAAACTTAATGCCATCATTTACTATATGAATGATTATAATTAAGCATGTGAAGTGGGCCATGGCTCCAATGTCTGTGTTCATAATACTCAAATATGAATCCTGAAAATATTGTTCCTCGTTGAACCAAGAAAGAAAGAATCATCAAAGGGAGCAAGTGACTAAAAGGAATTGTGGTCACTCCAAATGTCAATGAAGCCAGAAATAGTCTTTTAAAAGCCAGCTATGCTGCCAGTGAATGCAGAAAGGGCAATGCTTATGAGTCATTAATATAATCAAAGTAATAGCTGAATGGGCTACTAATCAATTAATAATACAAACTAGACTATTCCAGCATTTAAATTCACTTGGACACATTCAATTTAAAAGACCATGTTCCACATATTAAGAGATATAACATTTATATTACAAAAAAATGTTTGTTTTCCTATCTTTTTTAAAGAGAAAATAAAAATGCTCTAGAGCCATGGTCTGAATCTCACTCTGTACTTAAATACGAGGAAGGAAAGCATTAGAAATAATAAAGAATGTTCTTCTTTTCCAATCTCTAGGCACACATTTAATCGGAATAATGTAACTGATGGATGTCCTCCACAGACATATGTAGAGGTGATGGACCATGCCCAAGTCGTTCATAAGTCACTTAATAAAGGAGAGCGAGACAGAGACAGAGACAGAATAATCAAGTATTTGCAGAAGGAGAAGCTATAGGTGTTTCCAGGTAGAGGGACATAAAAGTGTCAGAATTATTTTAAACTGTTTGATATATAAATATGTAATAATGCCCTGGTATCTCAAAAGAGATAATGCAACTTGCAAACACTCTTAGGTCAGAATTTATGTACGAATTTTATCTCATTTAGAATCTAAATTAAAACAAGCCTTGACTCTGAGTATATACTGATGCAAATTATTTTGCCAGGGTTATGATAAAATACATGCTTTGATAAAGTTAATTCCTATATCAGGATACACAAAGTGGAGCCCACCCCAGTGGCCAAGCCCAGGTCACAAATCTAAACCAAAGTCAGCCTGCACTCTCAGGAAACACTGGTAAGGAAACCTAACGCACACCAATCGTTCTCCAAGTCAGCTTTGGCCAGCTTACCTTACCCAAGAAAATAGGACCCACCAGCCTTATAAGGAAATCCCTGCCCTCCTAGCCACTCATGCCCTGTTTCCTTGTTGCTGCTTCTAACACTCTATAAAACTCTCTCTTGTCCCAAATCCCTCTGGCAGAATGTTCCACTGCTTGTGAGGCCCTGTACTGCCCCAAACCATGGATTGTTTTCCCTTGAATACAAGACACCAAACTGATGACTAAACTGTTTTACTTTTGTCATTTGACAGTTTATACCAATCCATAAACACATACTGATGTCACCTAAATGCTCCTTCAATGAGTGAAATATTCAATTCACAATTAAAATTACAATAAGGAAACAGTCTTTCCCAAATGCCCACTAAAATACCTATGAAAGAAGAAATAAAAGACATGAAGATTTACTTTTTTGAAAAACAAGACTATTGTCACTATATGAGCAGTGTCCCTTAATTAGAATGTCTAAGAATTTCGTTAAGAAGAAAAAAAATCCAACCCCTCTTTCACATCCAAAATGGATCCGTTTCTTCAACACAACAGAAAGACACTTTATCCGTCCCTCACTGTCTTGTCTTCATACCAACCACAAACCCTTAAACTGTAGCAACCATACTCTAAAAGCTGGCAGCGTTCCGTTACTGTAGGTGGTCAGTTTTTGAGGAACACACTGCCCATCCCTAACGAATGACCTTTTAATCTTCTGTGTCATGAAGATATATAACTTCTCTGAAATTTAAAATATTTTAAGTAAAAACAGTATTTGGGGGTTGGCAGTGTAATATTTTCTTATTGTTGCTATAACAAACTGCCATGATAATGTCTTAAAAGAACACAAATTTAGTATCTTACAGTTCTGGAGTCAGAAGTCTGAAATGGGTCTCACTAGACTGAAATCAATGTGTTGACAGGACTGTGTTCCTTTATGGAGGCTCTAGGGAGAGAATTCATTTGTTGCCTTTTCCAGCTTCTGGAGGTTGCCTACATTCCTTGGCTTATGGCCTTATTCTACCTTTAAAGTCAGCATTGGCTGGTTGAGTACCTGCCACACATCACTCTAACCTTGCTTTCTTCACCATATCCTCTTTGCTGACTCTTCTGCCTCCTTCTTCCACATTTAAACAATCCTGTGATCTCATAGGGCCCATCATTATAATCAGGATAATCATATTTTAAGGTCAACTGAGTAGCAACCTTAATTCCTTTTGCAATCAATTCCCCTTGGCTATGTAACCTAACATATTCAGGGGTTTGGACATGTCTGTGTTTTGGGGGTGAAGCATTATTCTGCCTACAGCAATCAGTATAACATTGCTTTCTGGAAAATATTACAAAATTATGAAATGAACTTAAACTGAAATGCTAGGAGGAGTTATTTCTGCAGATTATATTTTCCATATATGCCAACAGTGTGTTGTAAAAAGAGTACATTGGGATACAGGCAGCCTACCTCAGGCCAGGAAAGCCACATGATATATGCCAAATTTATACTGAAATTAAGCTGTAAATAAGACTTTTTATCAACATCATACACTAAGCTAATTTGAAAAGGTCTCTCCCCAATCCAGATGCAAACATATATATTCTGAATAAAATTTGATATGAAAATGTTAAAATACATAGCTGAATCTGGAAAGATATGAAGAAAAAAGAAAGGACAAAAAGAAAAAAAGAAAAAAAAAAAAAAAGAAGAAATTAACAAGGGCCAGGAGTACAGAGGAAATTCAGAGCCTCTAAGTGAGAAGGACCTGACTCCATGGTAGCACATGTAACCTCACCCATAAGCCTTAGAAAATACTGAATGTGTTTTAAGTGCTCATAAAGATGAGAGGTTCTAACCTTAACAGGCATGAGACTGCAAACTGAATCTGAGAGATTTACACAAAGCCTAAAAGTAAAGTTCTCCTTATTAAAAAAAAAAAAAAAAAAAAGGTGGGGAATACTTTAATGCCCTTTCTTGACTTTTACTTAGGCAAGTAGGTATTTAAAACATATCTGAGAGAAAGTGATGCAGGCCTTGACCTGCACACAAGTATAAAGCCTTCATTTTAAATACATTTTTGAAGCTAAAATATCAGTCTTTGAAAGTGATATAAGATGGGTCTGGGAAAGGTGATAGACCAAGAACTCTGACAAAAAATAACTTTTTACTAAAGTTCTCACCATCCAATGATGAAAGGACTACCAGATATAAAACACCCAAATGAAAAGCACAGAGAAAACATCAATATTTACTTAAGAAAATGAATCACTACAAGAGAGTGTCATTCAACAGAGCTGTTGGGTTATTTAGAAATTCCATAACTATAAATATTTTTTAAAATGGAGACTTTACAATAAGTATGATTTAAGTGATTAGAGGGTAAGAAATGGATAACTTATTTAAAGAATGACACACTGAAAAACAGAATAACTTTTAAAAGAACAAACATAATTTCTAAAAATAAATTTTGTATTGAAAATAAAACTCAGAAGAGAATAAAATAATAAATTTAACTTTGGGAAGAAAAATTAGAGACCTGGAAGTTCCAGTGATACAATCACCCAGAACGAATTACAGATTATATAGCACTGAGGATTTAACTTCACTGTCCACCAAGGAAGAAATCCCAAAGAATATTCCAGATTAATTGAAATACCTGGCTAGCTACATTCAAAGAGAATGGAGTTTTTGTAACGGCTCCTTTATCTTTAAGTTCACCCAAACTTGTCCCAAGTTAGTAATCCCTGATTAGTTCAAGGCAATATTTCTTTTTTTAAAAATTTTATTTATTTATTTCTGGTTGCGTTGGGTCTTTGTTGCTGCGCGCGGGCTTTCTCTAGTTGCAACAAGCAGGGGCTACTCTTTATTGCAATGTGCAGGCTTCTCATTGTGGTGGCTTCTCTTGTTGCAGAGCATGGGCGCTAGGAGCACAGGCTTCAGTAGTTGTGGCACACTGGCTCAGTAGTTGTGGTGCACGGGCTTAGTTGCTCCATGGCATGTGGGATCTTCCCAAACCAGGGCTCGAACCCGTATCTCCTGCATTGGCAGGGGGATTCTTAACCACTGCACCACCAGAGAAGCCCAAGGCAATATTTCTTAAAGCGTAGTTTACAAAGGTGGAAAATCTTTTCATAATAATACTAAGGTGCTATTTACCATTTTCATTTTGTTGGCATTTGCACCAAAGGCACAAAGCAATGATAAAAGTGTCAGTGCCTTAGAGCAAATTATGGTATTGGCATCAAGCTGGACTAATTATGTTGTATCACTGTTTTCTTCATAGCTGGCACTTACAATTAAAATGCAATCACTACTTTTTAAATGTCATTTTTACTTGATGAAGTAGTAAAAGGTAATAACTTTATTAATTCTTGAACCTTAAAATTCATTTCTTTATGGTAATATAACTATTCATAAACCAATTCTGCATCTTCTAAAATACATTAACTCAGAAAAAATCAGTTATGTGATTTTTTAGTTGCAGGCTGAACTAGCCACTTTTTTCATGGATCATTTTTAATGAAATCATAATAGGGAAAGCAGAGAGAGAATGAGGCAGAAGTCAAATTTGAAGGGATAATGGCCCAAAGTTTTCCAAAACTAGTGTTAAAAAAAGGATGTAGCACTGAAAAGGCAGTACAGGGAAAACAAAATAATTTTAAAATGCAATTAATCCAAGAGAAAGCAAGAAAGAAATTGAAAAGGAACATATAAGTAGAATAAATAAAAAACAGTAAGATGACAAATATATTCCTAACTATATCACTTTTTATATTTAATATAAAGGGAATAAATATCTAATTAAATATTATTATTTTCAACCTGGAATAAGAAAAAAATCCCATATATCTGCCACTTTCAAGAGACATTATGTAAAACTAAGGACACAGAAAGATTGAAGGTAAAATTACGTTAAAAAAAAAAAACCCACACAATAACAAGTATACTGGTAAAGATATAGAGTGAATAAAATTCTCATCACAGCTGGGGAAAGTATAAATTAGTAACAACCACTTTGAAAAATGGTTTGGCAGCATTTACCAATCCATGTAACTTAGTAAACGTATGTTTTATACCCAATAAAAATGCACACATATATGCATTTCCTCCATACTGTTCTCCACAGTGGCTGTAACAATTTATAGCCATTTATTTGGGTGACTTATAATGGGAGAAAGAGAAATAGCCAAATTTCCAAAGGCTTGTTAAATATAGGCTCTGAAATAATACTAAAGTCCAGAACACGAAATACATCTGAGGCCCAATTGTCAAAGTGGGAGGTCTTGGCCTATGTCTCTCAATGACTCCTGTGGGCCCACAAACCATCCTATAGTTATTTTTTCAGTTCCTGAATGCATAGTTATAATCCTCATAATGTTTCCCACTATTAGGGTAATGAAAGCTAAGAGGGAGCTCTTAGAACTCCCCTATATATGCAAATAAAAAAATAAAAAACACCACCACATCTGTAAGGGATCTGTGAAGATTTTTTTTACTACTATTAAAGATCTGAAAATTGCAGGGCTAGTGATTCCTATCTTATCCATCGTTACCTTATCTGTTTGAAAATGGAAAAGCCTGATAGGTCTTAGAAAATAACTAGAGATTATTACATAAAAGTGATCAGGCTGTACAGGTCCAATAATATCGGACACATACATGACAAATGAGGAAGGTGTGTAGACTATCTGGTTACGTGTCAACAGGAGAATCACATTGAAGACGCATTAGTTTTAGAGTAAAGCTATGTCCTCTTCTGTCTATACTTGAGAAGCAACTCCTGGTAGTCTTCTGGGCTCTGGTAAAGACTGAATGTCTAATTAAAGAACACCGAGTAACTATGCAGCATGAATTGCCCATCATGAACTGGGGTATATCTACTCCACCATTAAATGGAAATGGAAAGTATGAAACTGAGCCCAAGTTCGTCAAAAACAGGCAATTAATTGTATGAGCTGGTAGCTCAGAATCTCATGATGGCTATTCATGCTGATCACCAACACTTCCTAAACCCACAACTATGGCCTCAGGGGGAAATTCCCTATGACCAGTTAGTAGGAGGTGAAATGATTGTGGGAAGGCGATAGCCACAGGATTATTGCATTACTGAGGACTAGTGGTAAGGGAAATCCTTCAGAGAGTAGAACTTCAGGCAGTATATCTGGTTGTCCACCCTTCATAGAAGAAAGGAACATTTGAAAAGAAGTTTGGTTTGTTTTTTAAAGTTCATAGATAGCAGTGAATTAAAAGGCACTTTAAAAATTCTAGTTTTTTACTAAACCACTTAAAAAAAACCTCATGGTATCACAGTTTTCAAAATCCATCACAGTTGTGTTGGCACGAGAGGACCCTGTTCACAAATGGCAGGTGAAGGAGTCAGTCCACAGGATGTATTTTGGCCAGGGCTATCTTGCACTCCTGCTCTCCAGCCTTCTGTGGTTAAATGGCAACACACACACCAAGGAACAGGCTTTGGACCACGAGCTCTGGCTAATCAGGATGCAGTCAAAATGCGACATCTCATGGTTTCGAGTATAGAAGTCTGTTTCCACTTCATGAGAAAAGGACAGTGTCACAGAGTGGGGTTACCCAGTAAATAGCTACTGAAGCCATCACTTCACTTCATCCCTATAGTTTTTATGGGAGTGTCCTGTGTGTGTAGATACAGAAAAAGCTGGGCTTGAGGGGACGTACTAAAAAGCGGATAGTATTGTATCCATTTACAATAAGCTCACAAGTTGTTTTGTTTTGTTTTTGTTACATTCACACTCACAGGCAAGAGCTGAGGTTAGCTGCTGTCCATACAATTGGAAAGGAAAGGTCTGAAGATTGATAACAAAGAGTTCTGAAGGAGAGGTATGCATGAAACTTTTAGAATGACACAGAGTATGAAGATATTTGTGAATGGCCACGCAAAGTCCTCAAGATCACCTTCACTTCTCACACCAACTTTATGTTTCGGGGTCCCCAAGACCACCCTTAGGCTTAATAATTTACTAAAAGGACTCACAGAACTCATAAATAGCATTATACTCACAGTTACAGTTTATTAGAGCAAAAGTATACATATTGATATTAACAGGGCCCAGGAGTCACCAAGCACAAGTTTCAGTTGTCCTCTCCCAGAGAAGTCATTCACACAGTGCCTTTATTTCACAACAGTGTCTGACAACACCCATGGAGTACTGCCAAACAGGGAAGCTCACCCCAGTCTGGAAGTCCAGAATTTTTATTGGGGGTTGAATTGCATAGACATGGCTGACTTCTCCCGTGACTGACCACAGTCTCCTGCCACTCCAGAGGTCAAACTGTGTGGTCTAAGGTCCCCACTACAAGTAAAGTGTTAGCATATGTGGCTTGGCCCCAAGGTGAACAGATATCCTTACGAAACAGGACATCCCAAGGGCTTAGAGGTTATCTCTCAGGATCAGAAAGCAAAGGCCAAACCTCTCTTTGGGCAAGACTAATTCTCTGCTGCACAGTCCAATGGAGAAGACCCACTGAAGAAGAGAAAAAAATAACATGTTCTATGAATGCTAACCAGTTTCTTACCCAGACACCTCAGTACTACCTCACTGGGCTCATATGCAAAGTGGCCGCTGTACTTCATCTAAGATTTATCTTCCTCGTTCTCATTTTTGGTCTCAAGATTGGTGTTTTTTTTTTTTTCTTAGAAAGTATTGATTGTGCACATATTATTTCCTTTTAAGAGAACCACCCCTCCTATCCACATGAGAATGTTTTGGTCATAGGTTCTCCGAAAAGATAGTCCATCAGAACACAGCAATTCATCACCTATATATTCCCAAAGGTTGTCATTCTGTACGAAATATTAACATACATGTGAAATCAATGACTCAGCTCTGGTTCTGATCTTTTAGACTCTTCTCCAGAAGAAGACAGAGGGAGGCACCTCTTCAACTATATTTGGATCATAACTCCTATGAAAAACTGCTTGAATTGTAACACAGAATACTCCAGAGGAAAACCAGATTTATTCAGGTATGTTGTGATCTCAGCCAGTCACTAGGAAATAAGCATTTCTCTTAAGCAAACGTAATTTACAGAAGAAAGTTCCGATCATCTCTTGACCAGACCAGCTCCTTGACTTGTCTTCCTGCTTTCACTCTTGCCACTCCATGATCTTTTTTCTATAATACAGTAAGAAGAGTGCACTTTTGAGTCTTTATTTTGGGGTCTTCTAATGAAACTCTTCTTCTATAGTTGACATATACCCTACTTAGTCTGTAATTCAGCACCCCGTTTTGTTTTTCTTCATAGAACTTTGCAGAATTTATAATTATTTATTTATATTCTCCTTCCCTCTGTCTTTGTCTCTTTCTCTCTCTCTGCTCCCCTCCCTTTCCCCACTCCCACTCCCTCTGGCTCCCAGTCTATTCAGTTATATCAACTCCCTACCACCTGCAAGCTGGAATCTCCAGAAGAACAGGAGCATGACTG
Source organism: Monodon monoceros (assembly GCF_005190385.1). Taxonomy (NCBI): domain Eukaryota; kingdom Metazoa; phylum Chordata; class Mammalia; order Artiodactyla; family Monodontidae; genus Monodon; species Monodon monoceros. The sequence goes on from NW_021703777.1 coordinate 127,086,391, forward strand.
TCTTTCTTGTTTCTCTAAACTTCGTGCTTGGCCCATCTTAGCAATGAATACATTTACCTCTTTTACAGTGTCTACTGTGCCTGCCAGGCACAATTCCTAGTATCTTACAAATAAAAAATAAAAACACATTCAGTTGTCCCTCATAACAACCTGAAGAGGTGGTATCATTTTTAGTCCCATTTTACAGTTGAGGAAAGTGAAGCACCCAGAAGTAAAGTAACTTGATCAGGGTCACAGGTGGTAGAGACAAGATTATAAACCTTAGCCATCTAACTCTAAGGAACGTGCTCTTAACCACTAGGCTATGCTGAGTAAATTAACAGAAAGCTGCTTCCATTTTCTTGCAAATGGGTTTAACTTCCTGGAACTACTTTGATAAAATCTTTCATTTCAGAAGAAGTCTCTGCTTTATATTTGCTTAATTTAAAGATTCACTCAAGAGATTCCCCTCTTCATGAAAGAGAGAGGGAGAGAGGTTGTCACCCATGGTGCTTTCACATTATATTACAACCTTTTGAGAAAATATTCGCTAATTTAAAATGGAAACACAAAGGCAGCTATCTTCTAGACTTGAGAATTTTAAAATATTATTTCTGTTTTCATTTACCTGAAGAAAGTGTAACACAGCAGCTAAATTTAAGTATATCCAAAGGCCACTCCAATTCCATTAAATAATGAGAATTTTTAATGATTATCTCACTAAATTTTCTGACTATAACATTTATACCTTGAAAATTCCACTAGCCAATGAAATATTTTTCATTCAGAGTAGTCCAGTGATTGTCTTTTGAATAATCAAATATACAGCTCCCATTTATTTTAGAATGTCAGGAAACAGTTCAGTTGACAATATTAATAGAGTAGAAAATCCATGATCACAGAAGCTTTCCTGTCAAATATGACAACTTTCTAAATTACTTGTCAATGCTGACCTGCACACAAGCTTAGCTGAACTAAGTTAGGCAAGTTAACAGTGAGTGTATAGGTGAAATACATCTCAAAATTTCAATGATACTTATCACTGTACAAATCTTGGAACGGAATAGAGAAAATAAAGGAAAAGCTTACCTACTTCCTGTAGCCATCTAAGAATGAAAAGCATATTTACACCAAATTCTGAGAAAGGAGACTTTTACCACATATTTAATGTAACCGTCAAAGAAATGTGATGGGGATTTGTTCTGATTTAATGTCAAATGAAAAGAATTGTTAACAAGGATGTCAAGTAAATCTGTATGGTAAAATCAAATGATAAAGATGGTATTTATAATTAGGAACATTAACTTCTTTTCTAAATTCAAACTTCAATTTCTGAAATCTAGGACTAGAAAATAAGTAAGAAATATTTCCATGAACTAATCTATCTTCCAAATGGGTTATAATCATTCAGCATATTTCTGGATGAAAGATGAAAGTAGTTCTTAAAACTAATATTTCATGCAATGTATATTCTGAGGATAGATGTTAGATGTTAATTTATTATTATGGTTAATACTTAATGAACACAATGTGCTAGGCACTCTTTTGTCGTCTTACATGAATTATTCACTTATTAATCACAATCAACCTATGATAAGTTCCCATTTCTAACCCATTTTTTTCAGATGTGAAAACAGGGGATCAGAAAATATAAGAATTTGCTCACACTGACAAGTGTAGAGCCAAAATTTAAAAAGAGATGTTAGACCCTACGTTCTTAAGCACCAACACAAGGAAGACTTTTACGTTAAAGATTTTACATTATTGGATTTTTGTGTTGACAAAATTACCCAAACACATTACCAGTCTGCAAATCCATCAGGTGTCTACAGAAGTTTTATAGTAAATTGTAAATTTGCTTTGAATCATCCTTTCTAAAATGTTTATCAAAAACTCAGTGCAATTCTCCTTTCATTATATAATGAAGACTAATTTTTATTCAGGAAGAGATCTTATGTTGTACGTATTAATATACTTCAAGAAGCTGAGCAGGATGTGTCAACATACTTTGCGTTTATGGGGACACAGCAGACAATAAGCATGTAATAAAACAGAAAAAGAAAGAAGTCAAAAAAATCTTAAAACTACTGGGATATTCAGATTTCTCCCCCATTGCCTCCTGTGAAGTACATTCCTAAGACATTAGAGAATAATTTGGGGCCTCCATTTTCTGCTACTATAATAGTTATTTTATTACGCACATCAATTAAGCAAGAAAATTCTAGATTCCCTCTTGGTGCAAAAAGAATTTATTGGCAGCAGAGCAAAGTGGTAATTCTCATAGCTGCATGATAGCTGTGCTACAGATCCACAAGGTCTATAGTCAGAGAGAAATAAAAAAGCAACGTAAATAGATGCCACTTACTGAGCAGCACCTAAAACCTACGATATCCTGTACTAGCTACTTTAAAACATCGTTTCATTCAGTGCGCCCAAAAATTCCTGTAGGCAAAGGGATAGTTTGCATATGTCAGTGCATTAGATGGCTATAATTTTCCAGTACTGGAAAGAAAATTTTAGTTTATAAACAATTCTGAGTCAGAAGACATATTGTCTACTTATTTTATATCTCCTTTCACTACTTCAGTATAGAGCTTTGCATGGCATTAATATTCAGTAAATGTTCTTAGTACAATAAGAACTTTGACTATATTGAAATCCTTGAAGAACATTATCAGTTATTTTATCTGTGGTCTTATGCCTTAAATTCTTCAATTCAAATGATGAACAAGAAGGCATAGATTAATTTTCAAAGAGGATTAAGATAAAATATATTGGTAATTAAAGACCTTAATTAGATATATATTTTAAAATTTTTTTCCTGAAGTATAGTTGATTTACAATGCTGTGTTAGTTTCTGGTGTACAGCAAAGTGATAAGTTACGCATGTATATATTTATATTCTTTTTCATATTCTTTTCCATTATGGTTTATTACAGAATAGTGAATATAGTTCCCTGTGCTATACACTAGAACCTTGTTGTTTATCTATTTTATACATAGTAGTTTGTGTCTGCTAATCCCAAACTCCTCATTTCCCCCTCCCCCACCCTCTCCCCCCTTTGGTAACCATAAATTTGTTTTCTATGTCTGTGAGTCTGTTTTGTAAATAAATTCATTTGTATCATATTTTAGATTCCACATATGTTATATCATATGATATTTGTCTTTGTCTGGCTCACTTCACTTAGTATGATAATCACTAGGTCTATCCATGTTGCTGCAAATGGCATTATTTTATTCTTTTTTATGGCTGAGTAATATTCCGTTATATATATGTACCACATCTTCTTTATCCATTCCTCTGTTGATGGACATTTACGTTGCTTCCACATCTTGGCTGTTGTAAATAGTGCTGTAGTGAACATTGGGGCACATGTATCTTTTTGAATTATGGTTTCCTCCAAATATACGTCCAGGAGTGGGACTGCAGTATCATATGGCAGCTCTATTTTTAGTTTTTTTAAGGAACCTCCATACTGTTCTCCATAGTGGTTGTAACAATTTACAGTCCCACCAACAGTGTAGGAGGGTTGGTTCCCTTTTCTCCACACCCTCTCCAGCATTTGTTATTTGTAGACTTTTTAATGATAGCCCTTCTGACCAGTGTGAGGTGATACCTCATTGTAGTTTGCATTTGCATTTCTCTAATAATTAGCAATGTTGAGCATCTTTTCATGTGCCTATTGGCCATCTGTATGTCTTCTTTGGAGAAATGTCTATTTAGGTCTTCTGCCCATTTATTGATTGGGTTGTTTGCCTTTTTGTTATTGAGTTGTATGAGCTGTTTGTATATTTTGGAAATTAAGCCCTTTTGCAAATACAGTAAGTCGGTCGCAACATTTGCAAATATAGTAAGTCCGCTACATGTGAATGAGTTCCATTCTGAGAGTGAGTTTTTAAGTCCAATATGTTCGTAAGCCCAACAAAGTTAGCCTAGGTACCCAACTAACACAATCGGCTATATAGTACTGTACTGTAATAGGTTTAGAATACTCTTCACACAAATAACACATAAAAAACAAACACAAAAAATAAAGAAAACATTTTTAATCTTACAGTACAGGACCTTGAAAAGTACAGTAGTACAGTACAACAGGTGGCATAAAGGGGCTGGCATCGAGTGAACAGGCAAGAAGGGTTACTGACTGGAGGAGGGAGAGGAGATGGAAGAAGGTAGAACTGAAGGATCATCAGCAATAGGAGATGGAGGGCAAGTTGCAATTTCACTCACACCTGACGTTGATGGCACAGGTTCTGGTCCCTTGCTGGATTCAATTCTATCTACCCTCTTGAAAAAATGATCCAGTGATGTCTGGGTAGTAGCTCTTTTTTTCTCGTCATAGATGACATGGTAGCACTGGTAGCACAATAGGATGCATGCAGGTGACAATGTATGCCAGACACACGAACTAGTTAACATGATTGGACATACGAATGCACGTTCACATCTTTGAAAGTTCACAACCTGACGGTTTGTATGTAGGGGTCTTATGGTATTTTCTCCCATTCCATAGGTTGTCTTTTCATTTTATGGTTTCCTTTGCTGTGCAAAAGCATATAAGTTTGATTAGGTCCCATTTATTTATTTTTGCTTTTATTTCTATTGCCTTGGGAGACTGACCTAAGAAAACATTGGTATGATTTATGTCTGAGAATGTTTTGCTAATATTCTCTTCTCAGAGTTTTATGGGGTCATGTCTTATATTTAAGTCTTTAAGGCATTTTGAGTTTATTTTTGTGTATGACATGACAGTGTGTTCTAACTTTATTGATTTACATGAGGCTGTCCAGCTTTCCCAAAACCACTTGCTGAAAAGACTGTCTTTTCTCCATTGTATATTCATGTCTTTTTCGTCAAAGATTAATTGACCATAGGTTTGTGGGTTTATTTCTGGGCCCTCTATTCTGTTCCATTGATCCATATGTCTGTTTTTGTGCCAATGCCATGCTGTTTCGATTACTGTAGCTTTGTAATATTGTATGAAGCCTGGGAGGGTTATGCCTCCAGCTTTGGTTTTTTCCCTCAAGATTGCTTTGGCAATTCTGTGTCTTTTATGGTTCCATATAAATTTTAGGATTATTTGATCTAGTTCTGTGAAAAATGTCATGGGTAATTTGATAGGGAGCACATTAAATCTGTACATTGCTCTGGGTAGTATGGCCATTTTAACAGTATTAATTCTTCCAGTATAAGAGCATGGGACAGTATCCCATTTCTTTGAATCATCTTCAATTTCCTTTAATTATATTTTTTAGATTGCCTTAAACATTTACAGAGATGCAACTATATGCTGGTCATTATGCTTGACACTAAAAGCTATGACACAGGTGTGCACAGAGGCGTTCACATCAACATCATGAGTTGTGTGTGCATGTGTGTGTGTGTTGGGGAGTGAGGTGGAAAGACAAACCCTAATAAATAAAATAAGCATGTTTAATACATATATGGCTAGGTACTTTATTGGTAGATTAAGCAGCATTGTCTCTTCCCGCTGCCAGATTTTCACCTTTTTTTCCTGACTCGCCTTCAAGAAAGTAGAAAGGTCCATGCTTCACGTACTCAGAATATGTATGTAGAGGAAGGAAAGGAACGAGCCTGCCAGAATTCCTTTTTTTTTTTTTTAAAGGGTGATTATGTGTGTGACTATTTTTTAAATTGTATAATTCATTTATACAGAGAAATCATTTGGATTTAACTATTTACAGTCTTTTTCAATTTTCATTTCCACTGGCCAAATATAGTTCACCTAATAGTCAACATTTACTTGAGCTGATCACCATTACAAATCAGCCATGACCCAGAGCTTTTAGTCCCCCCGCCTTAAAGACTATGATCTAATTTGAACAGAAACATTTCACAGTAAAAGATTCACCAGTCTCTTTTCCCTCTTATAAATACATCTGCCAAAATTGATCTAATATGGTCAAATTTTCAACACATTTTCTTTTCAAACCCATTATTTGCAAGTATTGTAAAGCAAGGCAAATACAGTTCACTTCCCCCAAGCCTTCTACAACTTACTACACACTCTCAAGTTTAGCTTTTACTATCTTTCATAAATGTCTGACACAACCAGGCATTTTTACTTTAAGACAAAACTACACCCTTTAACGTTTGTTTTGTAAATCCTAAACCCAGTGAGCATCATAGTGTTGATGGTAAATCAAAAAGGGTCTTAGAAAAGCACGAGGCAAGTTGGGGTTCCCCTTAAATTACAGTTTTTTCTCAGGTTGTTGGGGGCCCAGAACTATGGACACAGTGATGAGAAAGTGACCCAAGGCTTCCAAGAGAGAAAGCTAAGAGGGATGCAAGAACAAGTGACCTGTGTCACTGGGCACCAGCTTCAGCAGATATTTTGTGACTCCAACTATGGCATATGGGAGCAGCTAAAAAGTGACGAAGATGTAGACCACCACTGTTAACTGTGGGCACTGGGAATATCAGCAGGGACCATCACAGCAACCAGAAATTCATTTGTATTCCCTGGGCACCAAGCAGGTCTCTCAGACTCTGGAGGGACACGAGGTTGGGAAGGAGAACCTACCACAAAGAAGATAGGATTTCCTGCAACGATAGAAAGTTAAAGGGTGATAGTGAAGCAAGTTCTAAAGGAAATTAAGTGGTATTTCATACACATCTTGGCTTACAGGCCTGGTTGTAAAATAATAAAAGTATATGTGAAGTTCATAACAAGAAAGACAAAAGGCATGATTAATGTGCCACAGAGAAGGTGACATTTGAGAAACTTGAAAGATGAGCAAAAGCTTCCTTAGCAGTGGGAATAACACATACAAAGTTAGAGATAGCTTTAATAGCATACTTTGAACTGGAATATAAAAATTTACAAGCAACTGATTTTAAGAGATGTGGAGTAGAGAGATAACCATAAAATACATTGAATGTGCAGAATAATATTCTTCAATAACAGTGGTTCTCCAAGTATGGCTAAAGGACTCCTAGTGATTCCAATAATTTTTCAGGGGGTCCACAATGTCTAAAGTATTTTTCTAATAATAATAAGGCATTATTTGCCTTTTCCACTCTTTTCCTCTCACAGGAATTCAGTGGAAGTTTCCAGGGGCTACAAGACAGATGAGAACACAACAGATTAAATGCATAAACAGAGATGAGAATCCAGCGATCTTCTATTAATCCAGACATTAAAGTTTGCAAGAATGTAGGGGCTTCCCTGGTGGCGCAGTGGTTGAGAGTCCTCCTGCCAATGCAGGGGACACGGGTTCGAGCCCTGGTCTGGGAGGATCCCACATGCTGTGGAGCAACTGGGCCCGTGAGCCACAACTACTGAGCCTGCGCGTCCAGAGCCTGTGCTCTGCAACAAGAGAGGCCGCGATAGTGAGAGGCCCGCGCACCGCGATGAAGAGTGGCCCCCGCTTGCCACAACTAGAGAAAGCCCTCGCACAGAAACGAAAGACGCAACACAGCAAAAGTTAATTAATTAATTAATAAAAACTCCTACCCCCAACATTTAAAAAAAAAAAAAAAAGAATGTAAAGCAATGCCACTCCCCTCACTTTTTTGTTTTAAAATTATTTTTCATAATAACATCTTATATATGTTAACATGCAATTAAATAAACTTTAAAAGGTTTTGACTATATTTGTTTTAATTTCTAACACGGTAAATACTATTAGATAAGACCCCCCCAAACAAAAGCTTTTTGTTGTTCATCTCAAAAATTTTCAGTCATATGAAAAGGTTTGAGACTAAAAACTGTGAAGATCCATTTTGAAACCTAATATGGGCTAAGTTATAGGCTTTATATGTCTAAAATAACTATTATGACAAAATGGGAAATATGAATAATCAGCATGGTCATTAACCACGACTGCAGAGTTGGTATGGGTAAAGGATGCGAATGCATTAACAGTGAAGATGCGTATGGAAGTGGTTGCTAGAGGTTTAAAATGCAACTGAGGGGTAGTATAAATAGATTTTTTTTAAAAAGGAAAGTAATCAGGTGGTAAGCAAATATGCCTTTTATTAAAAGTAGCGTCACCAACATGAGTTTTGCTAATAAGAAGAAAAAGAAAACTTACACAAACTAAACTTTTGCAGATTAATTAGTACTTTATGCATAAATTTTAGGCTGAGTGTTTTATAAATACTCAATAGCAAAAATGGAACATTCAGTTTTTAGTGTCCAAAATGAATATTTTCTGGGATAAATTAAAGTCAAAAACACTCTTCCAAAAGTTTATGTTAGGAAATCCCATGTGAGGACATAGCAAATGTTTGAATATTTGATACCAATGCAACATTACTATAGATGTTTAGTCAAGTCTTAAAAGTAATTTATTACTAATATGACCAACCTTTAGGATAATGATTTTAGCAATATTTATCCTAAATACGAAAATCATTATCCTAAATACTGACCACATCTGTTATATGGCTTACTAACTCAAGGATTATTTTAATAAGTCATATACAACCCAGATATTAAGGACGCAAACTGAAAATTGAGTTGATGTGGAACAAATATGGTTATCTATGGGGATTTAACAACACAATGATAAAAAACAAAACTTGCCAAGATCAAACAAAAACTAGGAGAGAAAATATACAATCTCAGTTAATTTTATTGTTTTGTAGACATGCTCTTAAGTTGTTCTATAAAATATTTTATATAAAAGTAAATGCAATTAAAGAATTTAGCCTACTTTTACTTACTACTGATATGTTAGAAATTGTGTTATCTTGCTGTAAAACTTGGTAAGTACAAAGAGTAAAGTCAGTACTCTTAGAAATAATGCCATCCTTGGATTAATGAGGAAATTATAAGAAAACTAAGAGAGAAAGATGAACTATTTTTACTCACAATCAGTTTTAAGAAAGAGAAGGCAAATTTAGGCAAATAATAATAATAATCCTACAATATTTTGTTAAAACAAATACTTCTAAGAACCATATTTGGTTATTTTAAGTGAAAACAACAGAATGAAACCCTCACGTTTTGATATTCCCCAAAAGTTGAGCCTACTTTGGTGATGGATAATCCAAAAGAGGAAAACATTAAAGTCAGTGCATAACAAGGAAAAGAGAGTTTCATGACATAGTTTCTCATTGTTTGTTTGTTTTTAATATTTTCATGAGGCTCCACTGTTCTTGTCATTTTGACAGAGCGTTTCTCCCTTGATACAAAGTCTACAAAGTACTTTAGGGGGTATTTTCTTTAGATGTAATTCACAAAATACAGTGAACACATTCAATAATCAATGTTTCCTTTAAAAGATAGCTTCAATTCCCTAATGTCTTTTTAATGGTTTCTATTTTATCTATACTCTGCCAAATTATTCTCACCACATTAGAATACACTGATACATCCTTGAAAACCAGTACTAGAAAAAGTAAACAAAAACAATAACAACCTAAAAAACCTTGCGAAGGATTTTTTGTTTGAATAACAGTTTCTTCAGTATTAGTCACCACATGAATAGTGACCGCTCAGTGATGAAATGGCTGCTACTGGCACCAAAGCCAAGAGTACACGCTAGATTTGAAAGCAAATTGGAAATAGAAAATCTTTTACACAATGCAAAATGACATGATTTTTACTAAGGCATGAAACTGGTGGGAGGTTTTTTTTGTTTTTTTTTTTTAATTGCGATACACTCTTTCTTATTAAATATATCTTCTCATAAACCTCTAGGGCCATAGAAACTTTTATAAATGTTATATATAACATTTTGTTCTAAGGATTTATTACATTTCTTCTTTTTTTCCCTGAAATACACATGGACATTAAACAATGACTGACAGTGTAGCAGAGACTTCATTGTTTACCAAAAATAAATTCTCTTCCCTGCAATAACAGAAGTACTATGCACATGTATGTCCAACTACACTGCATGTACCAGCCTCCCTTGCAGTAAGATACAGCCACATAGCTAAATTATTTCAATGGAATGCAAACCAAAGTGAGGAGTGCTCCTTCCAATCTGGACTCCTGAGACCAGTCTTTTTTACCTTCCAGTACAATTGGGCGAGTACCCACGTATCTACTGCAAACTTAGACACATAAATTACTGTGTTATTTTAACCACTGAATGTTTGGCCTCTTTGTTACAGCCGCTAGCAATCCCTAGAATGTAACATTAAATATAAAGAAACAAGTGTCTCATCCTAGTACCACAGCACTTTCAAAACAGCTCAGATAAAGATAAGACATCTTTCCTCGAAATATCACATGCTCATTTCCTCTGATTCTAGAATGCCCCAAATGGGCTTGAAAATGAAAATCATCCATCAGGTCTCAAGCCACATTATGTAGATAAATTATAACCAAAATAAGAAATAAAGACCCACCATTTTTCACGGCAGTTACTTCAGTTACATGAGTTACATGGAAAATTCTCCAGTTACACGAGTCAGAATTCTAACTCAAATCAGTTTAAGTAAAAAATAATACTCCCACTCCTTCTCTCTCTGTGTTGTTTTGTTTTCTTTTTTCCTCTCTCCATATGTCTCTGTCTGTTTTTCTATATTAGACAATGCTGGTTGCTAATTAACTCCAGTCATAACCTCCATTCTTTATTGCTGACATAGTTGTTTAGGTGTTCACATTTCCACGGCAAAGTCATAGGAAAGGAACAAAGTCTCCCTTAGTGCAAACCAATCATAGTATTTCATTATCTTAAACAGTGATTGGCTTGAGGTTAGGAAGAAGAAATTCTAGCAAATGACACATAAAGTGAAGGAGTCTTCTGGTGTGGTGAGATTTATTGAGGGATTTTTCTCTTAAAATGAGATAGATGACTTACTGTAGGCATCAAAAATAAGTTACTATGAATAAGAAATTCAAATCTATTTGAAATTTTAAAAGAAATGGACAAATTCTTAGAAAAGTCCTACATGAAACTGACTCCAAAAATATAATACCTAAATTTCCTATGACCATGAATACATTCATTTATATTATGATTCAAGCAATCAATTAATCAAATAATGGTATCACAATAAAAATCTTCCAGAAAGAAAACCTCAGGCTTGGATATCTTTACTAGAGATTTTTATTAAAATCTCAAGTAAAATACAATTCAAATTTATATAATTTTGTCTAAAGAATTAAAAAAGAGAATACGCACCTTTAGTATCAAAAACTGGCAAGGACAAAATGGGCTTCCCTGGTGGTGCAGTGGTTGAGAATCTGCCTGCTAATGCAGGGGACACGGGTTCGAGCCCTGGTCTGGGAGGGTCCCACATGCCGCGGAGCAACTGGGCCCGTGAGCCACAACTACTGAGCCTGCGCGTCCAGAGCCTGTGCTCCGCAACAAGAGAGGCCGTGATAGTGAGGGGCCCACACACCGCGATGAAGAGTGGACCCTACTTGCCACAACTAGAGAAAGCCTTCACACAGAAATGAAGATGCAGCACAGTAAAAATAAGTAAATTAATTAATAAACTCCTACCCCCAACATCTTCTTTAAAAAAAAAAACAAAAACAAAAAACTGGCAAGGAGAAAATCAAAAAGAAAATTTATAGACTCATTTCACCTATGAACACACGTGAGAAAATACTTAGCAAGTTTGTAAAGGTATCAACAGATGAATTATATAAAAAGGATAATATACCTAACTAGCTTGTATTTATACCAAGAAAGAAATGTTGCAAATCCATCTTTGTATTTTGCCATTTTAAGACACTAAAGGAGAAAAAAAAATCACATAAACATCTCAATACAGACAGGCAAATCACTTGTTAATGTTCAGTGTTAATTCATTATAAAAATGTGAGAAAATTTTAAGAAGGAATTCCTTAAATCTAGAAGAATATCTAAAGCACTTTTCCATAGATACAATATTTAATTTTGAAAGTTTTCCCTTTGAAACTGGAAATAAGAAAACGACGCCCAATATAACTTCTAATGAATACTGTACTAGAATCTGCCATCAGTGAAGTAAGGTAAGAAGAAGTAATAAAATGTACACAAATTTAAGAAAGATGATATGACTGTATTTAAAGAAAATGCCCAATAATTTATAGTTTAGTTATGTGAATCGGCAAGATTTTAGAATTGTGAATGAGTAAGAAAATAATTTTGTATGTCATTAATATTAAAAGAAAATAAGGTATTGTCAAATTCCTAGTAATAAATCTAAAAACCATGTGTAAGATTTTAAAATTTTTATTAAGACACATGAAATAAGCAAATAAATCCAGATATACAGTATTTTCATGGACTAGAAAAAAGAATATTGTAGAAATGTCAATTCTCTCCCAAAAGTATAGAGTGATTTAATGCAGTCCTAAATTGAAATGTTAATAGTTTTTCGTGTGTGTAATGTGTGTGTGGACCCATATAATTAAAATATTTATGTGAAAATCAAAGAGGCAAGATATTTTAAAATAATCAAAATACTGAGTAGTTTCTCTACCAGATATTAAGATGTATTATAAAGCCACGATAATTAGACAGTTTGGTTCTGGTAAAGAGATAGACAAGGACCAAGGAAACAAAAATAGACCCATGCAGATATGGACATTTTACTTATGAAAAAGAGGCATTGTAGATTTGTGGGGAAAATATTGTAGGGAAATATCAGACTTTTCAAGAAGTGGGATAATTAGATATCTACATGGAATAAACAAAATTGGACCATACCCATCACACTAGGCAAAAAAATAACACCAGGTTGATTATACACTTACATGTTAATACAAAACAAAACAACAACAAAAACCCTGCAAAGCCTTAAGAGGATAACATAGTAACCTAGGAGAGTCTCTTTATAATCTTGGGAAATTTTTTAAATAAAACACAAAAGCACTAACCATAAAGCAAAAACAAAACAAACCACAACAAACAAATCACAAAAAACTCATGCACTTTAAAATGGTCATCAAAGACAACATGAAGAAAGTAAATGAACATCACAGAATAGAAAAAGGGTTTGCAACATGTGAAACTGACAAAGGATTTATACTCAGAATACAAAATAAACTCCAAAATATCAATAAGAAAACACAGACAACACAATGAAGAAAAAAAAACTGGGCAAAACACCTGAATAGACACTTCACGGCAAGAAATATCCAAATGGCCTGTAAACATACAAACAACCCAAAGGCCCAAAGTCAAATGGATTAATACACTGTAACATAATGCATATAGCGGGATTATTATGCAGTAATAAAAGGTAAAAGCTAAATCTACATGCAACAACCTGAACAAATTTTATAAGCATGTTATTTAGTGACAGTAACACCATACAAAATAATTCATACCGCAAAATTCTGCCATGTAAAGTTCCTAAATAGGCAAAACCAAACCATATAGATTGTTTAGAGCTGCATACATAGATTTCAAAATTCTGAAAGCAGGAAAATTCTTCCCATTTCATGGGTGAATTTCAAGAAATAGAAACCAAGTAAAGGCAAACAACTCTCTAAAAAAAAGGGAAAAAAAAACCCAACAACAATGCCTTGCGTCACTGCCTCAATGATCACAGCTACTTAATAATGTACCCAGGACTATCTGTGAGGGCAATAACTATTGTAATTAATTTGTTTATAGTTTCTATCATATTTTTACCATGTGCTATAACAAAAAAATACTGTTATTTTCTGAAACGAGTACCAAGACATACATGGGTGCATGCTATCTTTTTCCTCCTCACACAAAAACTACCACAAAGCTTCCTACACTCATCTTTCTCAAGCAAATCAAAATGATAACTGGTATCTGAAATGAATTAACATGACGAGATGCTTTAAGATACAGTTATTATCATCTCAAAACCTTTTAAAGATTTCTACCAATGATGCAGATTTGACAGCTTTCCTAAAGCTGAAAGGAAAAGATTATGACTTTTCATAGCAATGTCACATAGGTTGAACAGAAAAGAACAACAAAAGAATCATGTCTGTTGGTAACCTCAAAGAGACCCAAGGTGCTAGATGACCTAATATTTAAAATATTTAAACGACTTCTTTCATTGAAAGTATATGCAAAGGTCAGGCTACCTGGAATTCTTTCTTCTGTTTATCAAACATCTTAATTTGAGCATCACTTAAGCACCGTCTTGTGTATTCACTAGGACACTAATACCATTATTACGATCTTTTATGTCTATATGCATCATATTAACTACCCAAGTTTCTCCTTGGAGAAATAAAACCTGTGGTTTGTCACTGTTAAGACAGCAACTTGGGGCTTCCCTTGTGGCGCAGTGGTTGAGAGTCTGCCTGCCTATGCAGGGGACACGGGTTCGTGCCCCGATCCGGGAAGATCCCACGTGCCGCGGAGTGGCTGGGCCTGTGAGCCATGGCCGCTGAGCCTACGCGTCCGGAGCCTGTGCTCCACAACGAGAGAGGCCACAACAGTGAGAGCCCCGCATACCGCAAAAAACAAACAAACAAAAAAGACAGCAACTTGATGAAGTCACTACCACTTGGTAACACTTGTTCTTTGATGGCAATGAAATGGATTGTAACAGGAGAGGCCTTGCTTTCTCCTGCCTTTTTTCATAAATCTCGGGGCTACAAGCATATCAGTAGACATGCGAGCAGGGCAAGGTGCATGATGATGACTGTAGTAAAACATCTGGCTTTTCCTTCTAACTCGCATCACCCAGAGCCACGGCCCACAAGCCTACTTTTGGAATCTTCATATGAATCCTCCCTTTCCTTATCCTCACATTCATCACTCACTGTCTACAAGGGTAACAGTGCGCCTCCTTCACCATTCGGAACTTTATATTTATGACATGGATTGGATGTTGATTTTGAATCACAGAAAATTTACTATTTAAAAATAAAAGGAAAATGACCCTGGAAATAACCTGTAAATACATTTCAAATCTTTCTTTTAGTTGAAACAAATGAAGCGTGTTTTTCATTCTTTGTCTGGTCTCAGCCAGATCATATACAGAATAAATATAGCAAAGAAAGAAAATTACTAAAAGTGATGCTTCTTTTTTATTTGTCACCTAAGAAAAGCAACAGTCTCTGGGGGTTTCTCTCTTCTCTCTCCTTGGTTGCTTCTGTCAAATTTTATAATAAAATATATCACTAAAGTGAAAAACATAGATTCTGTAAGAAAAGAAATACCTAAACTTTATGTGGTGTTTTGAGAATTACTTAGCTTGTATAATTTCTTTGACATTTAAGGAAAATAGGTACACTGAAAACGTACTCTGAGATGATTCATAATTGCACATATTTTGACTTAATTTGATTTTAGAATTTGTTCGAGGGAACTTAGTAACCAAAAGGATTCCACCAACCACAAGGAATAAAGACTTTGATCCAAAGAACATAGTGTTATTTTGTACCATTTTCTCTTCTATTCAATATATTTAGATTGCCTATTTGGACTCCTTCATTTTCCTATATTTTCACATAATCTCTCCATTTTAGTTTCCTTTCAAAAACATTTTCATTTTTCCTTCATTTCACATAGGGAGAATTTAGTAAAAAATCTGAAAAACCATAGGTTAGGGCTCAAAAACGTTTTTTTTTTTTGTTTGTTTGTTTTTTTTGCGGTACACGGGCCTCTCACTGTTGTGGCCTCTCCCGTTGCGGAGCACAGGCTCCGGATGTACAGGCTCAGCGGCCATGGCTCACGGGCTCAGCCGCTCCGCGGCACGTGGGATCCTCCCAGACCGGGGCACGAACCCGTGTCCCCTGCATCAGCAGGCAGACTCCCAACCACTGCACCACCAGGGAAGCCCCAAAAACGTTCATTTTTTTAATTAAAAAAAAAAATAGAGCATACTTCTTTAAAGGCATGACTTTGATATACAATTGATTTTTCTGTCCTCATATAATATATGCTGGTTTATAAACTTCACCAAGTGAGAGTTCATTCCAAAACTGACCTTTAATTTTGGCATTCTGTTAGTAATTCTATGCTTAGAAAAATGAGCATTTTCCTGTTGGTTCAACTGTAGGTATTTCAATACACTATTTAGCCACATTTTTCTTTTGGAGTTTAAAAGTGCACTCAGGCCTGCCACGAAGAGTGTCATTAGTCTGAGAATGGCAGAAAGGATTCATGAAACAAAATTTAGGACACTCCAAACACATTTCACCTGTGGGCAAACTGCTGCAGAATATTTTCCATTATAGACACACACTGTCTTTAGTGAAAGACCGTTTTAAACTGACAGTATGTATTCATTCATGTGTGTACATTTTCCCCAAAAAAACATTGAAAGAGTGATTTATTATGCTATATCTTCAGCTGTAATAAATAGCCTATAAATATTCAATTTACTTTAGGACATATTACAATTAAGGCATAAAGACTAAACTAATCAGGCCAGGCACAATTCACATCCAAAAGGGAACCAAACAGAATTTGGAACCACAGAATGCATTTTAAAGGCTTTGGCAGATTGCTTTGCCTATTTTTTAAAGAATTATTATATTCATTTAAGATAATTAATTATGACCATACTAAAAAGAAATAATTATCTGGTATATTGAAAGGATATCTGTAAAAGAAAGCTTTATTGATATAACAAGAAAATAATTTATTATCCAAAACTTATAGAGCAAATCATATAATTTTATACTCACAATAGCTGGAGTTTTGGTGTTCAAATTCACTGTTTTCAAAACTATTAAATAAAGATGCACCTTATGCATTTACTATACATTAACAATATATAGTAAGTATAATAAAATTATACTACTAAGCTATTAACCTTGAAGAATGTGCCATGTACCTGCATTCCATAAAGGAGTGAAGTCTTAGCCCTTACCTACCAAAGATGAGTTTAAGACTTCTAATCCCTTAAAGATGTTCTAGAAAATGTATTATTAGGCTACCTCCTATGTGAATTCTTAGAGCAATTCCTCAGGATTTCATTGGGAGAATAAAGCCATAGTTCAGTTAAAATCCATGACTTTATGCTATTTAGGACTATGCACAAGGAAATTTAGGGGTTCTGTGAATACACGGTGTGAACACAAAAGCAGCATAGGGAATTCATGACAAAGAGATGTACGTATATAACCCACTCTGTACACTCACATATACACGTGTTATCATGTTTATAATGATAAAAAATATTTTACAGTATTGGGAAACTAAAATTTAAAATGTATTTACAGGTGGAAATCATTGCAAAACACATTTCTGAATGATCAGGTAGACTCTGCAGTGTGAAGAGAAAAACAAATGGTTGGGTTCACTTGAAACATCAACACACTTCTGAAGCACACCAGAGTGAAGTGTGTGTGTGTATGTATATGTATGTATGTGTGTGTGTGTGTGTGTGTATGTATATACTTTTTTTTAATTTTTAAAGCATTCCAGAGGTCCTCCTTATTCAGATTTCACTACTCAGAAACTCGGTCCTAAACAGGACCTACAGGTCTCCTGTAGGAACCAGGAGACCAAGGTTCTAACTGCCATTTTACCATTATTTCACTTTGTCACTTGAAACAAATCAATTAACCTGTCTAAGTCTCAGCTGCCCCCTTTTTAGTTAGGAACTAGATTAGATGATTTCTATGGTTGCCTCAATCTCTAACAGCCTATGATGCTGATTACATTCTGGCTTGACAGCAAAACTCTTTAGTGCAAGATAAGAGGCTACTGCTTACTGACACTGTGACCTTTATAAATGATACTCCCACAAACGTAAGAGGGGCAAAAGCTTGAAGGCAGTAGGATGAAAGGCTTATTCTTCTCCAGGGAGCTACGTGGTTCATCTCCTCACTTCATTCAGGGCTCTGTTGAAATATCCCCTCATTAAAAAGGCCTTTTCTGAACACCCCACATAACCACTCACCTACTGTTCTCTTCACATTACCATTTTTCATTTTTCTTTCTAGCATCCCCGGACACCAAATATTTTACATTTTTAATATTCTCTGTGTTTATAATCTCCCCACCAACATTAACCCCATGACAGCAGTTTTGTTTTGTCTTACTTTAATTCATGTTAGTGCTTCCAATAGAATAGTGCCTAGTATACCAAAGGTACTCAATGAAAGTCTGTGATTGAATGATTGATACTTTCAACAGCGAGTACTTGGACATGACTGGATCACAGAGGCGCGTTGACACTGTGTAGAAGAAAATGACACTGGAAAAGTAAGCTGGAGCATGGCTATGGAAGGGTTAGTATAACATTCTAAGGGACAGTTGTCTAATAGAACTTTCTGTGATGATGTAAATATTCTAGATTGCTGACATCCAATTCAGTAGTCACCATCAACGTGTGGCATTTAATTAATTTTACACTTAAATGTAAATAGCCACATATGGCTAGTGGCTATTGTATGGAGCTGTGTAGTTTCTAAGAAATTTGAAACTTAACTCAAAAACAACAGGAATCAATGGAAGGTTTTCCAGCAGAAAAAATAATGGGATAAGAACTATATTTTTGAAAAATGATACTGAAAGTAACATTTAGAATGAACTGGAGGAGAGAGAAACTGGAAAGCAAAATGGCCAGATAGAAACTTGGAAAAATCTGGAAGTTAGGAACTGAGGAAACCAGTTTGAACAGAAGGAGAAGAAATGACTGGAAAACATCAAAGAGGCAAAATCAACAGGACTTCAGTGTTTTTAACTATGACCCCATGTTTGCAGTTATAGATGATTAGATGGATAACAATCCCACCAACAAAAGAATCCAGGTGGTGGAGAAAAACCATACTTGTGCTAAGAGACATTCACTAACAAAAAATCAGCTCATTTTGAATATTTTTTAAATCCAGATGCCTGCAACTCAATTATGGCCTGAAAAACATGCATCAATTTTAAAAAGAAAAAAGAAAAATATTTGCTTGCTTTCCTAGTTTGTCAAAAAACAAGTCCAAAGAAAGTTCCTATCCAGTTTCATATTGGCACTAAATTGAAACTGTTTCTAACACTGGATATGTATGTATGTGTGTTTGTATGTGTGTGCATATACATACAGATATACACACACATACAAAATATATGTTTGTAAGCACATACATATATAGTTTGAAAAATAAATTAAGATCCAAGATGTTATCAAATAATCCACTTTGTTCCTCTTTCCTGTAGAAAGGCCACCTGGGACAAGCAGTGACATTTTTTTTTAATGGAGGAATACATTTTTTAGGGTCATGTCTCAACAGTGAAACCCTTTCTATCACAACACAAGGAAGACTTCTCCCATATTGGCAACTGTTTTTATATGGTTGGCAGGTTTCAATGAGTCTAAGCATGAATAAAATCTAACCACTCCACTGGATGAAGAGCTCATGAACTTCCGCTTTTAAAGATGAAGTAGAAAATAACTGTCAGATGTAAGAAAGCCAAAGAGTGATTTAATATTTCAACAACAAAGAAGCCTTGACCCTTATCTGCTCTATTAAAATCTTAATATAACAAAGTCATATAATGGGACAGTCAGAATTTAGAAGCAAATAAAGTTTCTTGGCAGACTAAGGATTTTTGTCATCTGTATCTCAAAAGCAGAAGGAAACATACATTGTGTTCAGGCTCTGTAACAAGCATATGAAAGTCAAAGGTGTATCTGTATACCCCAAGCTAAGCAAAAATGAAAAGAAATGCCTGCAGGGCTCATGTTCTGAATAAAACTGTCTATATTTTGAGAAATTCCACTCTCTATGGGCTTCTAATGATTACAACAGCAGGAGATGGAGTCAAAGAGACTCAAGGCAAACTGAGAAGCATGATTTTAAGAGAAACCCCCAACACCCAGTAGAATGATAACACAGATTTACTCAGATTTCAATCTATATCTCCTAGGAAGACATATATTTGGACAAGAGCAGCATGACAGAATATAATTCATCTGAGAGACTGACACATACTGGCCACCTTTTCTATTTTTCTTCTCCTGAAAGAGATGTGATTATAATTATAAAGCCCAAAAATTATTTTAAAGAAGTATATGTAAACTAGGATTGCAAATCTAGGAACTACTAAAAATCTTCAAAATGAGAAATAATACTAAAAAATGACCATAGGTAGGAGAATGTGCAGAAGATAGCTTATCACTTAGTAGGTTAATACAAGTCTGATAGATTCAATCTTATTTTGAATAATTAAATTTTCGTTAAAATTCAGTATTCTATGGATAATATTATAATTGCTAAGAATTAAACAATAAATTGTTCATAGCCTTAGCTAGAAGGTAAATGGGAGTTAGAAAATCTCACAAGTCATCTGAAGGTATGTATTCATCTAGACATTGCATTTTCTTCAAAATTTATCAGCTCATTACTGTATTTTTATCTCTTTGTGATGAAAATATATCTTTGGCCAAAAGATCTATATTCTCACTTTTTTCCAACACTTCCTTTGCCTATCTCATAACCTTATACATGTAGCTCCCCTCACTGGTTTGGATCTAGTACAAAAGTTTGGAATCTGAGACTGTTTTTAAAGAAATATAGATCCAATAAAACTATGAAACTATTTTCAATATCACGGGTAATTAAGGATACTTAAGTGAAAACTATCATGGATATGACTGCACACCTATGAAATCATCAGATAACTAAAATGTCAGCTGACACCATGAGCTATTAAACATTTGAGAGCAATGGGAACTCACACAAACTGCTGATGAGAGCTATATTGCTACAACTGCCTTGAAAAACTGTCATCATCTAATAAGCATATATCGCACATAAAACTGCAGTTATACTAGAATATACAAAAATTTCATAACAACAGCATTTGTGATAGCCAAAAAAAATATATATATATCACATATATGCAACAAAAGTAAAATGAATAACCAACTTGTAAAGAAAATGAACTAACTACAACCACCGTCAGTGATACATATGATTCTTATAAGTATAATATTAATTAAAGGAAGCATAACATAAGATATATAATTGTTTCATTTATATAAAACTCAAAAATATGTAAATCTGTATTATTTTACTACATGAGTACAATTTTAAAGAAAAGTGAGGAAGTGATTCCCATAAAGTCCAGATAATCCTAGTGAAGAGGGATGAGGAAATGATTATTAAAGGAAACAGTGCATGTTTAGAGTGCTGGGAATGTTCTTTGTCTCCATGCAGGTGGGGGCTACTCAGCTGATCACTTAATAATTACTAATTATATTATATATTATGTATTTCTCTGTACTTTTCTTATACTTCATAATTTTAAAAGGCTTAAAAAATTCATCCTTGACCACTGTAATTGGTTAAATAGTGGTGCCCCAAAAGATACGTCCACCCAGAACCTCATAATGTGATCTTATTTGGAATAAAGGGTTTTGTAAATATAATTAAGATAAGGATGTTGAGATGAGATCATCCTGGATTAGGGTCCTAAGTCCAATGAGAAGAGTCTTTATAAGAGACAAAAAAAGATGCAGACATAGAGTATGGACTTGAGGACACGGGGAGGGGGAAGGGTAAGCTGGGACGAAGTGAGAGAGTGGCATGGACATATATACACTACCAAACGTAAAATAGATAGCTAGTGGGAAGCAGCCACATAGCACAGGGAGATCAGCTCGGTGCTTTGTGACCACCTAGAGGGGTGGGATAGGGAGGGTGGGAGGGAGGGAGAGGGAAGAGATATGGGGATATATGTATATGTATAACTGATTCACTTTGCTATAAAGGAGAAACTAACACAACATTGTAAAGCAATTATACTCCAATAAAGATGCTAAAAAAAAAAAAAGAAGATCAAACTCCAAGTTTCTAAATCTAAACATTAATATGAAGCTGGGGACCAAAAATTTTCACAAAAAAAAAAAAGAGAGAGAGACAAAAAAAAAGGAGGAGAGACACAGAAACACAGGGAAGAAGGCCATCCAAAGATGTAGTTGGTAACTCGAGTTATGCTGGCAAAAGTCAAGGAAAACTGTGAGCCACCAGAAGCTGGAAAAGGCCAGAAGCCGTTAGAAGGAACCAACACCCTGATTTTGGGCTTCTGGCCTCCACAACTGTGAGAGAACAAATTTTTGTTGTTTTAAGCCGCCAAGTCTGTGGTAATTTGTTAACAGCAGCCCTAGGAAACAAATATATGCATTCTGCAAACAACATTGTAGAGTGAGTCCTTTAGATTTCGGGCTGTGGAATTGGCCTTGGTTCCAATTCTGACTCAACCATTTACAAGCCTTGGACAATTCATAGTACCTTTTAACCTCAGTTTTCTCATGTGTATAATAAGAATATTATTATCAACTTGAAAATGTCACAGTAAAGGGTAAATAAAAGTAATTTAAAAAGCTCAATACTGTCATATATGCAGGGCCCACATAATTACACACATTTATACCCTCTCCTCACAACGAGCCACAAATAATGGACTGTTCTTGAGGTAAGACCATCGTATGAGGAGATGAACACATTAGATAATTGTAGTGATGCTATAAAATTAAATTCAATTAACTTGCCTTAGACTCATTTCAGGAACACCAAGCAACTGGTCCCAGCAGAGGCTTAACTCCATGAAATAAAGGGGCTTCTCTAGTCTAGTTTACACTTATTTGACCCTCTAGTGTAATAACATGGTTCTAAAGATTAAAACTGTCAGGTGGTTTTAATCTCCGCTCTGGTATTTAGCAACTCTGTGTCTCAATTTAAGTTATTTAATATTTCTGGCCTAAATTTATTCACCTAAAAAATGAAGATGGTAATAATACCTACAGCAAATGGTTAGAGCATAAAAAAGAATTCAATTCAGCATCGACAGCATCACTTAACAAATATTAATTGGTCATCAGTCTTATCACGTCCTTCATTTTTGGCTCACCCTTTTTTTTTCTTTTTTTTTTTTTTTTGCGGTACTCGAGCCTCTGACTGTTGTGGCCTCTCCTGTTGCTGAGCACAGGCTCCGGACGCGCAGGCTCAGCGGCCATGGCTCACGGGCCCAGCCGCTCTGCGGCATGTGAGATCTTCCCGTGTCCCCTGCATCGGCAGGCGGACTCTCAACCACTGCGCCACCAGGGAAGCCGTGACTCACCTCTTTCTTTTCTTCTTTTTTTTTTTTTTTTTTGGCTGCCTTCTTGGGTCTTCATTACGGCAAGCAGGGACCCCTCTTCATTGTGGTGCACAGGCTTCTTACTGCGGCGTCTTTCTCTTGCTGAGGAGCACAGGTTTTAGGCATGTGGGCTCAGTAGTTGTGGCTCGTGGTCTCATAGAGCACAGGCTCAGTAGTTGTGGCGCATGGACTTAGTTGCTCCGTGGCATGTGGGATCTTCCCGGACCAGGAACCCGTGTCCCCTGCATTGGCAGGTGGATTCTTAACCACTGCGCCACCAGGGAAGTCCCAACTCACCTCTTTCTGAATTTACTTTACTGTCCTATCCCACAAAACCTAAACTTTGGGCCTACTGTCCTATCGCTCTCACCTTTCATCCAAGCTTCTTGAAGGATTTGTCTCTGTTTCTCTTTAGCGCCTCACCTACCATTCATTGCTCAATCCACAAAAATCTGATTAAAAATAGGTTTTTAATATACATGCTGTGATTCACACATATCCATATTTCCAAATGCAATCTATATGCCAGTGACTTAATTTAGGACTCTGAGATGCATACTCCAGCCGCCATTCCCTTATTTTTATTTAAATATAGAAAGCCAATTTTTAGCCTGCCACATAACCACACAGAATAAAAGACCACATTTGCAGGGCTTCCTGGGAGCTTGATGAGATATGACTAAATTGTGGTGAAAGAGATGTAAACAGAATGGGTTGGAGGTTGACTAAGTCTCTTTCAAATGGAGGAGCTATGCTATCTTCCTTTCTTCCTCCATTTTGCTACCGGAGACACCACTGTGAGGAAGCATCTACATCAGAAATTTTGGATCCTGTGGGAGGAATGCCACACCCTGGGATGGCAGAGTGGAGATCTCAATGACGTTTTAGGGCTTATTTCAGCCTAAGGTGCCTTCCACCATGCTCTTCCACATGAGTGAAATAAATTTCTTATTTAAGCACCTGTGATATGGGAGTATTGCTGTTCTGTGTAGATAAGCTAATCCAGTTGATTCTATATACTTAGACCAAACCTCTATGATGAGCTCCAGTCCTTTATTACAGGTTACTATTTAATATTTCAAAAGAGCCTCAAGGTTAATGTATTCAAAACCAAATTCAACATTTGTCTCCTCCAAACTTCTTTCTTATATTTTATATCTCAATTAACCATACCAAGATCTGCCTAATTCAAAGTCTGCATAGTCAAAGGGGAATTCCCCAGCCCATTTGTCTGCAAGGGATTAGAAGACTCTGCTCTATGAAAATTAGCCCAGGATAGATGATCTCTAGACATTGATATTTAAGAATCCCCAATTAAATGACTCTCCTTAATGTGAGGGAAGTACTCCATTCTCATGGTAACCTTTGCACACTGAGCATCCAGTCAACCCTTTTATTCTGAGCATGAAATCAACATTTTAGTTTGGCATTTAAAAGTGAATGGATGGAGACTTCCCTGGTGGTCCAGTGGTAACGAATCCGCCTTAACAATGCAGGGAACAGAGGATCCATCCCTGGTTAGCGAATTAAGATCCCACATGCCACGGGGCAACTAAGACCGCACACCACAACTATGGAGCCTGTGCACCTCAACAAGAGAAAACCCACAGTCCACAACTAGCAAGAAGCCCATGCGGCAACAAAGAGCCCACGTGCCACAACTAAAGACCTGACGCAGCCAAAAATAAAAATAAATAAATAAAAATCTTAAAAAAAAAACTAAATGGATGAGCATCACAGATAAAATATCCCTCTCAAAGAAAAAGAGTGAACAAAATCAATAAACAGAAATCAAAGAGAAAAGCAAAGGGGATCTGGGGACAATGGATGATGATGAAAGAAAGTTCTCGATTGACAGCCATTGCAGAATGGAATAAGAAGCTGACAGTTTAAAAAAAAACACCTAGATTTCAATGTGTTCGTACTAAGAGAACGTTACAGCACTTCTGGAGAATTTGGAGTGATAGGGATGTACAAATTAAACACATAATAAAACCAGTGATTAACTCCAGATAAAAAGAGTTGCATAAGAAAGCAATTATATTCATAGTATACAGCATTTAGCTCAGATAGAAACGAACTTACTCATAATAATGTAACAACTGAATAATGTTTTAACCAAAAGTTATGATAAAACTCTAATGAAATAATGGAGATAGAGGATATGTGTTTTTATAGGTATGAGCAGATTGTTAAAAAAGCTTCTACTCTGGGACATTAATGGATACATATAGTGTAAAACCAAGAAATCAAGAAATAGAAATATCAATAAGCCATTTAGATATATAAGTACAAATACCAAAAGAAAGAGCTTCCAAAGTTCAGATACTTGCCCCGGATGATTGGGTATCTTGGGCAGGGAGAGTCGGAGCAGGAGAGCTCAATTTTTTGCACATTGTACTATTTGGTTAAGATATATGTTAATTTATTACACTGAAAATATTAAATTAAAAAACAGTTATTTTTAAGAAACTGTAGTAACTTGAAATATGTTATCTAAAACAGACAACTATTTCTTAGGAAGATAAATGCTATAATTAATAAGTGAGCTGAAACTGTCATATCAAAGTGATTGAAAAATAATGCTTTGAACATTTTCAACTATTTTTAAAACTTTGAAAACTGCTTGATCTCTAAGTGCGTATACTTTTCCTATCTAATTTTTTATGCTATTTATTTGTTTAGCATGCCTTTTTCCACTGTGTCAAAAAAGTTCAATGTTAGACTCACATTTTCAGAAATTCTAAATTAATCAAGTGTGAATTAATTTATGATAGATGCTAGACAGCAAAATTCCAAATGCTGCCGTAAATTCTGCCTTTGAAACAATCACAACTGTAAAGTAGCAAAACTGAAAATAATCTCCGTAAAAGTCCAATATTTTACAACATAAAACAATCACTATTAAGACAAAAAAAAAGTCTTCACTATCTGAGGTTGAGGTAGGAAACACATAAACAAAATGTTCCCTCACTCTATCACTTATGCATTATCAAGAGACTTCAATTCTGCAACTTATATACCCCGAGTTGTGTGTTAATTTTACAAAGTTACTCTGGTTTTTACTAAAGTGAAAGGGAAATGAAAACCTTTCCGGGACTGGCCTAGTATAATGCATTTGTAAAGGTGAAACATTAAAGTGAAATGGAATGGGGCACAGGAAATCAAATGAGTTTAAGGATTTAACTATAATCAGGGAATAAAAGGTTATTCATTTCTGCAAAACTCAAAGCAGTCTCTGACGAGTCTAATTAATGAATAAAATTCTTGTTTCTTTTACAATAGACCTTTAAACTATTTCTACTCAGCAGTCTCAAAATGATTTCACTAGGAGGTACGGGAGTTATTGAGCTGAAATGGCAGCTGCTGTTTTTCTCAGTTTCCTTTATTCCATAAACGGATTGGTAACTTACTTTTGGCTTCAAAACACTTCTCCACTGGCAACTCCCCTCTGCTTTGTCTCTCCCCAAAAAGTTTAATCTAATTTAGAGTATTCAAAGGGGAAAGAATTAAGTTCCTTTCTAAAAGTAATTAAAAGCATGATGCCTTTTATTCACTTGCTTTTAAATTAGGACTGCCCTTTCAAAGAAATATTAAGCTGAAACAGATAAAGTTCATCTTAGTAAATACTAGTCATCTAGGGAAGGAAGGATCTATTTGTAAGCCAAGCTCTCCATACCTGTGGTTTAGCAATATCCACACGAAAAGAAGATTAAGCAGCTCTCAAACTGCATTTGAACTATTCAATAGATGTCAGCGTATTAAATTCCTTACTCTTAAAGATCAACAAGATATATTTTCATATTTGAATACTTTCTTATCATAAAAATACATTCAGTGCCTTGCTGGTAACAAAACAGGATTGATATTGATCCTAGATTTGACCACAGATTTATAGTCTTCAATAAAATATTACTTAGGAGCAAATATATAGTCTGGAATTTTTTAGTGAGTCATTTTGGAGAACAGAACTAAACCAAATAAGTGAGGAGAAATGTAAAAAGTGGAAAATGCTCTGAGTCAATTAACTAAGGGCAAGCTCCCTCAGACTTCTCACAACTAAAGATTCCTCTGAGGATACAAGTAGGCTAATTAAATAGGTAACTTTGTGCTTCTTAATTACTTTAATTTCTCCCAGAAAGGTATTATATGAAATTTCACAATCATTCTATAGAAGGCATAATATAAAACTGAAGAAACTAAAACATTCCAACTCTATGGGATGAAATTTAGTTAGAAATTAGACATCCACAGATAAGTATGTATAAAATAATTCTATATATGTTGTACAAAAGTAGAACTCATTGCATACAGGTGGAAGAATGATTCATACATCATTCTTTGAATGTTTAGAAGGATTAGATAATTAATTGCATTGCAACTCTATAAAGTATAAGAAATTCTTTACAGATAGAAAACAGGTTTGCCGCAAACCAGTAAGATAAAATATACATGGAACAATTAAATACATAGATTGAATAAAATCTGTAATGATATAATTTATCCATCCATGTCTAAACATAAAATCATCCATTCAAAGTAATTTTCTTTATAAAAGAACTTTAAAAACTTTACAAACTGCTTGAATATATAAATGTGAACAATTATTATCAATAATGTAATTTGTTTTTAACTTCACATAAAGGACCACTGTGTTGAAATAATTCTGCAATGTATTAAAATGCCTCTGCCTTATTAAGAGGAATAAAAACAACAGCATGTAACATTTTCTCTTTGTAATCATTATGACTGTCACACGTGTAGCACCTAATTAAATTAATCCAGTTTCTGTTTCTCTGCTTCCAAACCTAGTGACACTACTATCTATGTCTTCACTACCATCCACCTCTCCTTTCCTAATCTATATACAGCTATAACCTAGAAAGAACTAGTGGTTCTCAAGTTGCGTACTGTGACTAGCAATATCGCAGTCCCGCCTTTCACATGAAAACATTTTTATCCAGATCTCTATAAGTACTTAGCACAATGTCCCAAACATAAAGGAGTTCATTTCATATTTTTCTTAATGAGTAAATAAATGTGTGAAGTTAGTAAGCAAATAAATAAGCTTGGCAGATAGGCATACTGGTAAAAATCAATCAAGGAAATTTTAGCAGGAGAAAATCATCCAGAGCACTACAAGAGTGAGCATTTTGCACTTACAGGTTTTGCAAGGACAGAGGACATTACTTGTTCTAAGACCACTCTTCGTCCAACTATATAACAATGCGTTGAGAGAAACCCTATAAGTGTGTACAGCCAGCACACCTATACTATTAGCAGACAGCACATTCTAGAAGAGTCCATCATACTGACATTTAGCATGTTTAAGCACTTTCATTACAACTTGAAGGCAAGTCCTATTTTTGCAAAGGTCAATGGGGGTAGGCTCTTAGAGCAGTCAAATTTGACAAAGTTGTTTATCATCGGTTTCCCCGTGAAACGTACTTGCTCAAATAACAGCCACTAGATATTTCTTTGCTTTAATTTCTTTATTGTTATAATTGTTTAACTATTCCCCATGGAAGATAGGGGTTTTACTGAGGCAACCAAGAAATTCTTCTAAAGTCTCCTGCTGGGGACTTAATATCCTAAATCCAAGTTTTGCTTCCACCAACATATCTGCTTAAATACTGCCTTATGTTTCCGGTGGGGGAAAAAAAAAAGCAACTATCAAAAAACTGAAACCAACTCGACATCCCATGTAGACATACCTTTACTTTAAAAACCTTCTTGTCATTAAATGACAGAGTTGTTTTAATGGTTCTCCCACTAATTCAGTGTTAGGGGCAAATTGCCTAGTGGGAAAACATTCAGTTTAGCAGCTAATGAGAAATCTACTTTAAAGTAACTCCTGAAGGAAACCTTAAAAAAGAACATGTAAAGTTGTGCTTGTTTTCTCTTCTCATGGCGAAACAAACATGGGTGCTTACTAATAACCCCACTCTACTTCATGTCGGAGTTCTATTACTCTCACAGATTTGAGGGGACAAAAGTCCTTAATTTTAAATTAAGAGATCCTGTTAAACTGTTCTACTTTTCCTATTCTCCATGGAACTTTTCACCTTCTAAGATACTAGACTATTTATTTATTTATTACACACACACACGCATACACACACGAAGTTGAGAACATCTGTCTATTTTATTCATAATGTACCCAAGCACTAAATACTAAGGTACATGGGTAGGTGCTCCATATGTATTTCTTGAATGAATAAATGAATTAATCAATCAACCAAAAGTTCTTGCCATTTTTCATTTCAGATTCAAGTTACATGGAGCATTACACATTATTAGCTTCTGGAGGGCCCTATAGTTAATAAATGTGAGTTCATAAAAGTAAAAAGGTCTAGGGCTTCCCTGGTGGTGCAGTGGTTGAGAGTCCGCCTGCCGATGCAGGGGACACGGGTGCGTGCCCCAGTCTGGGAAGATCCCACGTGCCACGGAGCGGCTGGGCCTGTGAGCCATGGCCGCTGAGCCTGCGTGTCTGGAGCCTGTGCTCCGCAACGGGAGAGGCCACAGCAGTGAGAGGCCCGCGTACCGCAAAAAAAAAAAAAAAAAAAAAGTAAAAAGGTCTAAAATCTAGATTATAATATAGGTCTATGCAAGCACAACCTAAAGAAATGATCATTTTTTTCTCTTAGGCCCTAGCCAAATATGCAAAATAAGTCAGCTGTACTTATATTGCAATACCCACATCTTGAAGATATTTATTTTTTATTAAACCTAAGCATCAATAGTGGGAAGGATTGAGATCTCAAGCAATATATTCTTAAAAACATTTTAGGAAGACATATCCAGTGGGATTAGGTTAGCTCTAAGCATATTTGTTTCAGGTTAAAGGATACTCATACTTAACTTGCTATTTCACTCAGAAGCTATCCAGGAGAGTAAACTATTCAAAAATAGAGAGGATAAAACCTGGGGCCCACTGCATTTGTTCAACCCAAATAGGAGACCTTGGGTTAGTCTCCTATTTTAGCAGATTTTCATGGCTTCACTTTATTTTAAAGATGAACTTAGCTCAATACATTTAG
Organism: Monodon monoceros; assembly: GCF_005190385.1. NCBI lineage: Eukaryota > Metazoa > Chordata > Mammalia > Artiodactyla > Monodontidae > Monodon > Monodon monoceros. The sequence continues at coordinate 127,116,351 of NW_021703777.1, forward strand.
CCAAAGTCTCCTTGGGTTCCTAAAGGTTTATTCCTGTTTTAAACTCCAAATGCCTAACAGCGTTCAGACTTCCGAATGCTGGAGAACTTATATCTCATCAAAAAACAATAAGTTTCCTTGGAAAGCACTTTAAAAAACATTCAAGCTTAGAGAATTTATCTTATTGACCTAGGAAAAGGCAGGGAAAAAAAATCTGAAGAAATAGTTTCTATCTGAATTTCTTTTTCTGCTTATTTCATATTAGAATTAATCATGCTTATATATCAGCTTGAGAGAACCAAATGATCCTAAAACAACTGGCCAGCAGTAATGTGAGTATCTGCAAGCAAGCACATCTATTTGAAAATGATAAGCTACATATGGACCAATAATTGCAAAGTAATTGAGTGCATTAAGATGAATAAACAAATTATGATGGCAAAGAGGACAAAGGCAACAAACAAATAAGAAATACGGGAGGAAACATAAATAGAAAGTTAGGACTGCTTACTTATCCATGGTAGTAATGTGTAATGTCAGCCCTACACTGATAATTACTGACTTGTCTCTGGGTCAGTGTCTGAATCTACTCAACTCTCAATTTTCTCCTCTATACCTGAAGAATCTGGATTAGATAAAAGGATTTTAGTTTAAAAGGGAAAGGGGTGTGGTATTTCACAAAGTTCAATAAGTAAAACAAAACAGGAAAACTTGCTTGCCTCTTGGGCTCTCACTTCCACTTGTCTGTGGGTAATGGTCAGGAAACCCTGGATGCACCTTGTGAAAGTCTCTGGAAGGAATGGTTTCAATGTACTGCTGTAATGCCTAACTTTCTTATTCTCCACGAGATGCCACAGTATGGCTATCGATCATCAATTTAACGTTTATTGTTTCGCTACTTCATTCATAATTGTATTATTGTTCTCATGAATATAATGCATTTAGAGTAGATAGCAGGCATAAAGAATAGCAATTTTGTACTTAACATTCTCAGAGATAGCTATCAGACCTCAGGACATTAAATCAAGAAGGTATTGCATTTTTACCACTTAGCAGTCAAATCATATTTGCCTGTAACTTTTAAAACAGAAAATGTAAAGAGACAGAATAAAAATTTCTCTGTCTTTGGTTTGAGATATAATTCTAAAAATCCTTTCAGCTTTAAAATTCTGATTTTAACATTAAATCAACTGGTCAGTGAATACTCTTTCTAATGTATCTTTATTTAATAACATTAAAAAGAAACAAACTTCTTAACAATGTTTCAGAATAAACCTGTTACTTAAAATACTTCACAAGAGACCTCTCTTACCTAAGGGAGTTTATTTGATGTTCTTACATTCACAACAAAAAGGAAGGAGTAGTTTAAAATGGGGCTAAAATGACAAAAAGCTTAAATATAAAATTGTTAACCAATTGAAATATCTTCTATACACTTGCAATAAAACATGGAATTTAGCTGTGTATACTGCCACCTATAATTCACTGAAATATAACACATTCTTCTCAGATAGAAGGAAACGCACAGATGTTCCTGAACACAATAAAAATTCTACAGGGACTGTGTAACCATCAGCAATTTAATACAACAGCACCATATTAAAATGATGTCCTTAAATGCCATAGCCTTTATTTTTTCCTTTATCCATTTTATTCATAATTATTAAAGTTGAAATAAAACTCTAACAGCAATAACATTTCTGCCTTTACATCTAAAGCTCATCTTCATATGTGGGCAAAATTTAAGAGCACAGAAATAAATAGAGGAGGTCTTGTTACAGTCTCTGATCTACGAATTAGAACTCATGTTCCCATGCAGAAGGAAATGTTTTTTAAAGGGGCATTCATTTTAAAATAAATTTTCTCATCTCAACAGAGCTTATTTCAGATGTGCTTTTGAAAAAGAATCAGGATAACGAATAATAGATTTTAAAAATAAATCATATGTTCTAGGTTGATATCTACTCACTTTCTACCTTTCTGAGATAAACACAATCTTAAGAAATACAGTGATCAAATAAGGAACAATATACTAAAACATAAATTAGAAGCAAAAAACTTTTAGAAAAATCCTAATGTGAACTTCAGTAAGAAACAACCATAAAACAACCAGTAACTTAGTTGTTTTTTTTTTCCCAATCAGAAGAGATTGTCAAAACTATCTATGCATGTTAGAAACATGTCAGCATTCCAAAAGGACTCTCCACTTGGAATCTGAAAAACAGGTCTCACTATTTAAGGACTCACCAACTGAAAGAAGCCTCTTCCTAGAGTTTCTAGAACCTCAATACCGAAAATTAGGATTATTTTTTTATCCTGCTAGTGAAGAATATACAGAAAACCTAACAATCCTAATTCCCCCTCTTCCCACACCAATGTCAAAAGGGACTCACCTTGCAGTAACATAAACACCCAAATCTTTCAAGCCTGCATTTCCCCTTCTAGGCTCTCCATCTGTTGCCACCATCAGCAGTTTCAGTTGACGGATGCTACCTATAGGAGTAGGTCCCGACTACTCTCCACTTGACGAGCTTCCCATTTCTGCTGTCCCTCAGATATTTGTTAAGGGATTTTTTTTTTTTTTTCTACTTTCTGGAGTAGACCTGAACAACACAACGTTAAGCTCTTTTAAGAAACCTATCTGGATGGGTGTAAATATTCGACATGTGAACGTATCTTAAACGGAAAAGGAAGTTATGAAAAGGATAGCCTCACCAACGTGCCCTCAGGAAAATAGAACATAAGTACTGAGAGACTGATTTCCCATAAATGCCTGATTTGCATACGACGGAAACATCTCCTGGCCAATGAACAGCCGCCATCAATCCCCCTCCATCCTCAAGCCAATGAATTTACAGCTTGGACTCTGGCTGGACTCCAGCTCTTTGCGCTCCTTGCTCGTAAATGCGTCCCGCTTCAGACCCTCAACAGACGTCCCTGTAGGTTGCTGCGGTTTGTGTTTGCCAATTGTAATCCTTTGCTATTCCCAAATGAACTCAATTCCTGGTAATTCAAGCTTGCCTCAGTTTACCTATTTATTTAGGCTGCCAAATACTATTACAGATCTAGTTATGCCATGGTTTTATACTTTGAGTTAATGCTCAAATCCATCTGGAGTTCATTTTTGCATATTGTATAAGATGAAAAACTTTAACCTTTCCTTTCACAACAGACATGGAACTTTACCACTGTAAATCAAGCAAACATATAGTATCTTTCAACTTTGATCTATCCTGTTTCACTGATATGTTAATATATTTTCCTATACGAAAAATGTGCTCTTTTTTTTCTTACGTGTGTGAACCTGTGTGTGTACCTTATATTTATACTTAAACCCTCTCATTCTGGTCAACTAATCCCGGTTTTATTCGCCTGTGAAAAACCTCTCAGATTACTCTTAATCCTGCATGTATAAAATAATTACTAGCCGAATTACAGAATTACTTCTAAACTCCATAATATCTAAACCACAAACAATACAGGTCTGTTAGTTATGAAAAAGGAAGCTGGGGGGTAAGAAAAGAAAAATATATGTATACTATGGTGATCAACAGTCCTTTTTTTGGAACTGACATTCCTTCATTTCAGGAAAACTGAAGAACAGAGAAACTAGAAGCAAGATGGTGTCCCTGGCTTTGCCTGGTGTCACAGTGGTTGAGAATCCGCCTGCCAATGCAGGAGACATGGGTTCGAGCCCTGGTCCTGGAAGATCCCACATTCCGCGGAGCAACTAAGCCTGTGCGCCACAACTACTGAGCCTGTGCTCTATGAGACCGTGAGCCACAACTACTGAGCCTGTGTGCCACAACTACTGAAGCCCATGCACCTAGAGCCCGAGCTCTGAAGTAAGAAAAGCCACCGCAATGAGAAGCCCGTGCACCGCAACTAAGAGTAGCCTCCACTCGCCACAACTAGAGAAAGCCCGCATGCAGCAACGAAGACCTAACACAGCCAAAAATAAATAAATAAATTAAAAAAAATAAAGTGTCCACTCTGGCTGAAAATTCAGGACATTGCTTTGAATATATCAAGTCAGTCAACCTTTCTTTTTAACTTAACCCTGAAACACTTCTAAATTATATCTCCTGATTCTACCTAAGGCAGCAAATGCCCTCCCATATCAGCCATATTTACTTTTAACATCTAACATTCTAATCGCAGAAGACTCCTTCTTAGCTTGTCATTCTGACCTTATAAAAGGAATAAAACAATTCAGAATACTGGCCATTGTACTTACTCTGGTCATAGTTATACAGTCAACGTAGTATATATGAAATAAGATGAAAACTAGAAAACAAAGAACATTATAATATGGTACATCACTTTTGAATAGTAGCAGTTCAGCGAGAGAAGGAATGCATTTCATGAGCTGTAAGTGAGAGATCAAGTGTTTTGAACACACTTGTAATGTACAGTGGATTTTCCATTTTAAGTAAGGTTTCTTTGAAATAACCAACTTAAAAGACCTTTCTCAAATACAGATTATTAAAAGTATAGCCTTTGGAATTGAGTATAATACCTTAGACATATTTTTAAGATGAATAATAGTGGAAAGTTAAAAAGTCAAGCATTCATTCATTTAGTCAGCACGTCTTTATTAAGCATTGATTACGCAGCCAACAAATCTATCAATAGTGTGACTGTTCACCTGAATGTTTGTTAGGTTCCTTGGGCTTAAGCAATACTTCTCTCCCTTATTCTGCCCAGCAAAATGAAAATATGTTCTTGTTATATTAGATACTTGGTTAGGTAGTCTAATCAGACAAGATTCTAAAAATATTTTGAGAAAAGCAGCTATCATCACCATTAAATTAGAAGCAGCAGCCAGGATTCTCAAATATATATGCTAATGAACAAGCAATGATATTAGGTTTTATCATAATTCTAAGGCTGAGCATTGGCCGTTAGCCCAATCCATACCAAAAGTATTACTGAGGTGTGAATGCTAAATGAGGATCTCACCCATCTCTGCTGACCTTAAATCTGACCAAGTTCTTGCGGGTGACAATGGGGAGCAATAAATCCAATGAAACAAAATTGAAGCCGCCTGGCATCATAGATTCAAGTAACTAGGTCCGAAGTCAGGATATTGGCCTGTAATTGAAAAGCTTAATTTGCTGTTCTTATGATCTCCATAGAAAAGCTTGTTGCTATCACTGTTTTCACTTCTTTACTGTGCCAGTTCCTTTAACCTGCTTCAGATATTTCTTTCTGCTAATCTGTAGTACTATTGCCCTTAAAATCCTTAACACAAACTGTCCTTTTCTGGAAATCTTTGCTTAACTAAATGTTTTTATTCTAGTCTTTTCTTTACTCCCCATGCACTCAGCATTCATAGTCATTATATGTTTAAATGTATTTTCCATGGTGTTTAATGAAGTTATTAGAACATTTTTATGCATATTCTTTATTTATCAAACTGAGGATGAATTCTGGAGAAATATATCCATGATTTCCCTTGCTTTCCATTCTTTCAGTATCCCTACAGCTGTGCTCCTATCACACAAGCACCAGTGCATGTTTTTGTTTCTAAAAGTATAAGAAGCTACCAAGGAGAATACTAATAACGTCAATGCTAGACAGAAATATAGCAAAGAGGAGAATGCTGAAGAGAAAGTCAAATACATTTGAGGCTTGAGGCTCAGAGCTGGTCATTCTAATAAATTCATTCTACTTTAAGTGATTTTCACCAATTCGTTTTTAATTTTGAGAATTTTAGTACTCATCAGCATGAAGACAGTAGTAGGTATTAAGACTCTACGTCAAGGAATTGGAGGAAAAATCATGAATATGTCAAATAAGAGTCCTTTAACCCTAAAATGTTGATAAATGTAGAAATAAAAAACCAGTATTTTACAATGAAACACCATGTTTATATCAAAATGATTTTATAAATCTACACATAAGTTTTATCATATAAATTAAAACTTACAGAAAATTTAAACTTACCTAGAAGAAAATAAAAGTGTTAAAGCAACGTGATGATGAAGAAAAGCCCATTGATTTTTATGTTTTGATGCTTAATTAAAATTTAGTTAGATTGGTCTTCTTCATTTATTATTTGCATTCTCTTTAAAATTATAATCTCCTGCAAAATAAGGACAATGTAAAGTTGTCCTCAAAGTAAATACTTTAGTTTGGGTTTCATGAAGATAATAAAACCACCAGGAAAATCAATACTAATTATTCTCAATAAATATCTTAGTTAAGGACTATCTCATTCAAAAAAATCTTGCTATGATAATAGTTAATATTTATTGAAAGTCTACTATGGGCTGAGAATTTTACATATATCGTTTCAGTTTAAGCCTCACAATGACTCAACAAGGTAAATGTATCATCATATTCTAACAGATGTTTAGAGTGTTTAACACACTTTGACAGTGTTTCAAAGGAGTTAAATAATTTGGCCAAGTTCAAATATTTGGAGAAGCAGGGATTTGAGCCCAGTTTGGTTTAATTCTTCATAATTTAATGTATCATCACCTGTCACAGTTGGGTGCCTTCAGAAATTAGTCAGATATAGAACCTACCTTACAGGGCCTACATTACACATATTCTGAATAATGGGCACACTTCTAGAAGAAATATGATATTTCTCTTCTGTCAGTACTTATTGCCAAAACCATAATACATATTTTACTTACAGTAAGTAAATAAGATTCCATAATCATCTTGGCCTCTCCCATTGCGGAGCACAGGCTCCGGACGTGCAGGCTCAGTGGCCACGGCTCACGGGCCTAGCCGCTCCACGGCATGTAGGATCTTCCCGGACCGGGGCACGAACCCGTGTCCCCTGCATCGGCAGGCGGACTCTCAACCACTGTGCCACCAGGGAAGCCCTGAACTCCATCTTTAATCTCTAAATTAATTCATTTTTTGTTTTACCTCCTAAGTAAATTCAATCAGATAGACTAGGAAAACATCATAGTGTAGTAAAACGAGACTCAACCTGAGCATTAAAAGGCCTGGATCTGCATTTTGTATTAATTTGGTGAGATATTTAAATTCTGGACATCCTAGTATCCTTACCTATAATGTTGGGATGATATTACCTGTAGACATGGGGGAAAATACCACAACTTATCTAAGAATGCTTGGCATATACTAGCTGTTTACAAACCAGGTGTCACTTTCACCTAAAAAACCCCAAGAAACTGCAATCAAATAAAGCATTTTACAGTATAGCATTGCAAGTCTATTTAAATCAGACATCATAGAAATCAAGTTTCTTATAGAGTTATAGTAACTAGCCAAACTGAGAGAGATACCTTTTTTAATTGAAGTATCTGCTTTACTATTTGTTCTGCTTACTATTGTAATTCTAATTACTAATGTAATTCTCACTCTACGTTTCATATTCTTTCCATGGTGCCTGTCTCCAATACCGTTTTTCAAACCCTTCAGAAAATAATGCTATAACTTGTAACCCTAATCACGATTTGAGTAATCTCATTCTGTATTCATAAAATCAAGGGGCTTCCCCTTAAGAAAACAATTTATACTTTCCAGACAAACACTAGTATTGTGTTGACTGTATCACTGTCAAATAAGAAGCAAACTCCCTGGGGAAGAAAAAAGAGAGATTTCTAGACATCTTTTCTCTTACTCATATAAACTTAATCAGGGCTTACAATTAATTTTTGAAATTGTTCTATATCGACCTTAATGTTTAAAGCTTCATTTCTACCTCTGGGCCCCATCAGTAAAACCCATACATCATCCCTGTTAGCAAAGCAGCTGGCTTTTTAAATGTGATGTCTTGTAGTTCTTATTTACAATCCTAATCACATCATTGATTTCAGTAATCTTCAGTAAGAGTAATTATTAATGCTGTAAAAAGCAGAGGCTGGGATTCAATTTTTTCTTTTTTTTTTTAATAAACCTGGATCATTAAGATTAAGCCTAATAATGTGACTCTAGAGGTCTCTGGGTAATTAGAAGTTTCCTCTGGTTGAGTATGTAATACAGTAAGGACAATGTCTTCACTTAAAATTCTAAAATATTTAGTTATATAAGTCACAAATGATTAAATAAAAATGCTAGGAGTGGTCACTCATCATAACACAGAAGTAACTAATTTTTTTTTCAGACAGGCACCACACAAAATTTTACCTGATTGAGTATTTTTCTGTAATTTAAGACAGCCATAGATCTATTTTGTCTACTAATGCCAAAATACTAAGGCACATGACATTTTTACTCACTCAGGTGTGTCTTTAACACACTAAGGAATTAAACAATGTTCTAAAAAAAAGACAGGATAAACCAATATGAAGAGGATAAGAGACATTTTGGAGAAATCAGATATTTCACTATCCAAAGCAATTTTTAAGAAAAGGATAAGATGAGGTAATGCATTTTGATTTTCAGAAAAAGAGGTCATAATGTAATAAAGATTGTCATTCCGCATCAGATCTCTTTATTTACATTTTGAAAGAAGGTGTGGAACAAAACATAAGTTTCCAAAGGACTACCTATTTGTCACTAAAAGACACAATATGTGAGGGAGCCGACAAGAATGTTACTGTGTCAATGTTGATCACCCACCCCACACTCAGGAAACATATATGTATTTGGAACCAGTATCAAACACCGTTGTCTAATTTAAAAATACTCCTGGACTTCTTACTGATCAATATCTCTTATAGAAAGGATAAGAGTATAAAGCATCTGAACTGAAACAGTATTATTAGAAAATGATATCGTGAGCATTTAGGATGTATAATTCATGTTGCTTTCATTTGCTCAGACCACTGTAAAAATCCATAAATCATTTTCTTGTTCATGTATTGCTTAAGTGCAATTTGTCATTTTGCATTAAAGGGCTGCTTCAGCTCATCAGTGCTTTTAATTCACTGTAGAGTTTAACAAAACGCTGGCCCTGTCTGATAACCGAAAAGACACTGAAATGTGAAGCCACACCAATATTAACAAGGTTAAACAAAATGGAGAAGAACGGTTCTACTTCAAATATCAAGTAACACTTAAGAGCTGGTATTCTCAGCCCGCGAAACTGGGTTGGTTTGTTCTGTTGGGTCCAAAGGATTAGAACACAGTAACAAAAGAGTTACCTGAATGCTTACAATAGCATGTATATGCTATAAATCTTTTCCAGAAACTCTAGTCAACACTCACTCTACTGTAGATGAACAAGAACGACCAGTGTGGCACTGGCTCCAAAGCCTTGCCTTCCCACCTCTTAAGTTAGGTTACATTACTACAAATAAACTGATTTCATGGTTACCCATTCGAGATGCTATACACTCCAGGTACTTTGCATTTCCTCTCTGCACTGTGCTTGCTGGGAATGACAAGTGCCAGGAACCACTCAGCTCAACCCTGGCAAGGGGCCTGGCATTTGAAAGACTCCTTATTGACAATTTAAATTTTTTTTCTTCCATTTCTTAAAAAAATTTTTTTTTCTCTCAAAGCCCTGGGCACACTGCAATAATAAGAGGATTTAGAAACAAATTGCTTTCAAGTCAAATTAAATCACTGCAAACACTCATTCATCCAAACGCTGGTTAACAAACTTGTTTCCCTCCCGCCTTTTACAGAAAAGGGTAGGGAAGAAAGCAGCCCGGTTAGCTGCTTTCAAAGTTTGTAACTATGTACATAAAACGCGACGGTGAGATCCTTAGCGCCCCCCTCCCCATTCGGCTGCCCTTAGAGGACAATGAAGTAGACGAGGGTGCATAATCACTCACAAACCTACCAGGATTTTTTATGAAAATTGATTTTGATAAACCCCCTCCAAATAATAATAGCTACTTTCCCCATCTGCTTTAGGATACGATTTGTCTGGGCCCAGATGGTTGGCGCTCCTGGAGGGGGTGTGGGGTTTGGGGGAGGGTTACATTAGGAATTGGTTCTCCCGGCCGGTTTCAATAATTGGGGGGGAGGGGGTCGAAGGACGCTGCATTGAACTGTATTCTGCACTTCAAAGAGGTCGTCCACCCCCCCGCCCCACCCCCCCGCCGAAGCTGTTATCTATGTAATCACGGCCTCACTACATTCTGGGGTCCGCCGAGTGAAAAAGAAGGGGGGGCGGAAATCTGCTGGATTGACACAGCAAGGAAAAAAGTACACGGGTTTCATTTCAAAAGCATTTTTAAAAGGCAGATTTAAAGTGTGGTTTTGTTTCGTGGGTGACGGGGCGAGGGGAGTCTGTTTAAGGTTCCAGAGTAAGGAGGCAAGTAAGGCAGTAAGGGTGCTGATGCCAACGTCTGAATCTTGGCCCGGGACAAAATACTCTTGCAATTGCCCTTGGCCGGAGCTACCCAGACGGAGGCGGACGGCCAGGCTCGCGTCTGCTCTCCCAGGCGGAAGACTCCGTCGTCACCCCGCCGATACCACGGCGCCTCGGAGACTAGAAGTCAGAGGCGAGACCTCTACAGGACCCCAGCCGGCGTCGCCGGCGTGAATGCAGGCCTCTGCGACCCAAGAAATCCTAAAGAGCCCCCAACAGGCCAGCCCTGTCGAATGAGAGCTCCAAAGCGAAATTCTCCGGCATGCCCTGTGTTGCTTTCGCCGCTAGGAGACGCCTGTAACCCACGTTTGCGGCGAGAGTTCCCCTTTCAAACACAACTGCTACCAAAAAGAAAAAAAAATGCAGCTCAAGCGTTAACAGTGGATGTAGTGATTATTTACAGGCAAATCTGGCCATCTCTCCACGCTCTCATCTCCACCTCGGGAAGCACTCTGGCTCTCAGCGAACGTCCAAAGTCGGCTCAAACTTCATCTACATCTTGAGAGCACAAACCGTCTCCCGCAAACAATTTCCGGATCTGTATTGTCATTCAGCCGCATGTCTCTCACACGCAAACACGCACGCACACGGGCACACACACAAGTGTTTCCGTATGTACAAGTGAAATATTAGAAAATTACCGTCATTTAAAAAATGCTCCAGGATTCTGATGGGTCAGCTTGAAGACCTCAAAACGTGTCATTTCAATCCTTCAGATCTAAAGAAAAAACAGGGAGGGGGAGGGGTAGAAAGTACAGATGCAATGCCGTTATTAATATTCAGATACACTATAATCTCCTTTTCATTGATCCACAGGTCCTTTTATAAACTGACGCTCCATTCGCAGCCGCAGACGTGATGCTAAAATCATTTCAACTGCAGCGGTTTTCGCTTGGCTTTGGCCAATCGTCAATTTACTGCAGCTGGAAAAGGATTAGCCATTTTTGCTGGCATCCTTTCCTTCTAACCGCTCAAAGGCAGGACCCATCTCCATGAAAGAGCCAAGGGGGGCGGGGGGCTAGGGCAGCAGACACGCACTCGCAGGGGCATGCCTCAGTCTATAATCACGCCCATGGCCACTCGCCCTCCTTAATTCCCCGCCAGGAGGGAATGGCAACGTACCTCGGGGTCGGGGAAACGACTCTCCTTTTCCCGCAGGTTGTGGCGGTGTTGCTCTCAGGTCATTCATTACCAGGAAGCCCCAAGGGACCTTCCCATCCTGTGGCATAAGAAGGAAACTGAACAAGGGCGGCTTGCGTTTGAATAAACAACCCCTTACAGCCCACTAATTAATACACAATTATGTTTTCTGGGGTTTTTTTAAATCTTTTCTTGGAGAATTAACATTCAATCCACTCTCTCGCATTGAAGAGTTCGCGCTCTATTTCAACTTCACAGGAACTGGGTGCGTTTACGCGCCGCTTTGCCCCCGCGCCTCAGGAGTGAGCCCTCAGAGCTCGTCAAGCGCATCCTTCGCGACCCGGGAGGAGGGGTGGAGGGTGCTCCGTTGGGACTTACACAGAGCTGTGCGCTGGACCAGGAAGGATGGATGCGAGCACCGTGAATGTGCAAGCGCGTTCACAGATACCCGCAGCGGCACACACTCTGGCTCCGCGTGTGCAGCGACCCAGCCCATGCACCCACCCCCGCCTACGCCCGCGCCCGCGTTCGCCGCCGCCCAGCTGCCCTCATCCAGCGGTCTTGCCCCAAGCTGGGCAAGAATCGGTGCTCCGGTCTAGCAGAGGGCGGAGGGGGGAGCTCTCCAATTGTCAAAATAAGCAGAAAAAAGCCTGTGCGCGCCGCCGCGGCGTCGCACTTGGCCGGGGGAACGCGCAGGCATATCCGCGGCGCCTTGCAGCGAACAAGCCAGAGGCCCGCGAGGCCGGCGTTAGGCGGGCGGGCTCCAAAGCGGAGCTCAGATGAAACTCCTCAGTCACTGACCGAAGGGTTCACAGCTCAACCCGGGTCCCCAAGCGCATTAATCTATTTGGTAAGAATATTGTGGATGTACGTTTAGGAAGGGAAGAGGTAAGTCTAACGCGGCCGCACGTCTATAGGAGCCGCCAGCCCTCAACCCTGGGCTTGAATCCCGCGGCTTTTCAGGACCCACCTAAGCTTCACCCCTCCCTACACGGCCCCTTCAGACCCTCACACTTAGTTTAACACAGTCCTTATCGTACCTGTTTTTTAAAAGTCCTGCCAATCTCCACCAGAGTCCCTTAATTAGGTAACCCCTGCCAATTAGTGGCCCCTCTGCAACTTTTTCCTGTTCTCGGTGACTTATTTCCACGAACAGTAGCAAGGAAAATACCTGAAAGGAAAAAGAATGCTAGCGTCATTGGAAACCCCGCTCCTGGGAGAGGATACCGCTGCTGCTATTATGTTTTCGCATTTGCTGATGCAAACAGGGGAACCTCTCTATTCCCTCGCCATTACCTGCGGCCGGGGACTGGGAACTTTCCGTGGCAGAGTCCCAGCTAGCGCCTCGGGACCTGCCGGGCTGTGGTCGCGCTCACACTCACACTCACCCCGGCAGCCCGGGCGCGGGCTGCATCCCGCCCGGCCCGGTTGCTTGCGTGACGCGCCTGCTTGACGGTCAGGTTGGCCAATTAGCGGTGGCTCGGTGGGTGGTGCTTCTCAGCGATTGGTTGGCAGAATGAGGGCGCTGCGCAAAAACAGGGAAGCGGAGCGCTCGGAGCTCAGAAACTGCCAGCCGAGATCGCAGGCTCTGGGGCTGAGGCAGGAGGAGGGAAGGACTGGAAAGAAGAGAGATAGGTTAGAGGGAAGAAGAGGCTTGGGAAGGAAACAGCAAGAAAGAAACTGCTCTTCACACTTCCAGAGAGGCAAACGACGGTGGAGATGAGGACAGAGAGTAAGACTATGAAAGCCAAAAACTACAAATAGAGCGAAAGAGGAAAAAATGCCAAGAAGCACATCCATCCGGAGAAATGAAGAGAATGAAAGTTTTATGCTGCAGAACCGTTCTTTGCTTTTTCGGCACAAAATTCTCTCGCCGTTTTTAAGCTCTTCTGCATTTGCCAGCCGTTGACGTTAAGAGGCATGTTCAGCGGTGCCAACAGCATCTCCTCTTCCCCTTCCTCTTCCACCTCATTCTTCTCCTCCCATCAGCAAGAAGACAAACCGAGGACAGTCTTGAAATATCAAAATTTCCTCCTTGGGCTTTGCCAGCACCGCGTTGCGCCAAGACTGTCGGAATAAAGGACGCTGACTATTGTTATTATTTTATTAATTGGTCAGTGGGAAGATTACAGATTAGGAAAGGGGACGCCTGTCACCCTTCCTGCGCTAAGATTGAAAAATTAGGCTGAACTGGGGGAAATCCTAAAATGAGGCAAAAGTAATTAGATTTTTAAGGACAGAAAGCCACAAGACAGCCCCCCCACCCCACACACACACAGAGCGCACTTTTATTTGAGATTTTTTTTTTTTTTCGTGGTGGCTGGGGAGGCGATTGGGTGGCTGGCTGGCTGCGGGAAGCTGCTTCCTTTCCCTTTGGAGATGATTGTGCTATTATTCTTCGCCTTGCTCTGGATGGTGGAAGGAGTCTTTTCCCAGCTTCACTACACGGTCCAGGAGGAGCAGGAACATGGCACTTTCGTGGGGAATATCGCTGAAGATCTGGGCTTGGACATTACAAAACTTTCGGCTCGCGGGTTTCAAACAGCGCCCAACTCTCGGACCCCTTACTTGGACCTCAACCTGGAGACCGGGGTGCTGTACGTGAACGAGAAGATTGACCGCGAGCAAATCTGCAAGCAGAGCCCCTCCTGCGTCCTGCACCTGGAGGTCTTCCTGGAAAACCCCCTGGAGCTGTTCCGTGTGGAGATCGAGGTGTTGGACATCAATGACAACCCCCCCTCCTTCCCGGAGCCGGACCTGACCGTGGAGATCTCTGAGAGCGCCACGCCGGGCACCCGCTTCCCCTTGGAGAGCGCATTCGACCCAGACGTGGGCACCAATTCCTTACGCGACTACGAGATCACCCCCAACAGCTACTTCTCCCTGGACGTGCAGACCCAGGGGGATGGCAACCGATTCGCCGAGCTGGTGCTGGAGAAGCCGCTGGACCGAGAGCAGCAAGCGGTGCACCGCTACGTGCTGACCGCGGTGGACGGGGGAGGAGGGGCCGGAGGAGGCGGAGCGGGAGGGGGCCTGCTCCCCCAACAGCAGCGCACCGGCACGGCCCTACTCACCATCCGAGTGCTGGACTCCAACGACAATGTGCCCGCCTTCGACCAACCCGTCTACACTGTGTCCCTCCCAGAGAACTCGCCGCCGGGCACGCTCGTGATCCAGCTTAACGCCACGGACCCAGATGAGGGCCAGAATGGCGAGGTCGTGTATTCCTTCAGCAGCCACATTTCGCCCCGGGCGCGGGAGCTCTTCGGACTCTCTCCTCGCACTGGCCGACTGGAGGTGAGCGGCGAGCTGGACTACGAAGAGAGCCCGGTGTACCAAGTGTACGTACAAGCTAAGGACCTGGGCCCCAACGCCGTGCCCGCGCACTGCAAGGTGATCGTGAGAGTGCTGGATGCTAACGACAACGCGCCGGAGATCAGCTTCAGCACCGTGAAGGAGGCGGTGAGCGAGGGCGCGGCGCCCGGCACGGTGGTGGCCTTGTTCAGCGTGACCGACCGCGACTCAGAGGAGAATGGGCAGGTGCAGTGCGAGCTGCTGGGGGATGTGCCGTTCCGCCTCAAGTCTTCCTTCAAAAACTACTATACCATCGTGACCGAGGCCCCTCTGGACCGAGAGGCGGGGGACTCCTACACCCTGACCGTGGTGGCTCGGGACCAGGGCGAGCCTGCGCTCTCCACCAGCAAGTCGATCCAGGTGCAAGTGTCCGATGTGAACGACAACGCACCGCGATTCAGCCAGCCGGTCTACGACGTGTATGTGACCGAAAACAATGTGCCGGGCGCCTACATCTACGCGGTGAGCGCCACAGACCGTGACGAGGGCGCCAACGCCCAGCTAGCCTACTCTATCCTCGAGTGCCAGATCCAGGGCATGAGCGTCTTCACTTACGTATCCATCAACTCCGAGAACGGCTACTTGTACGCCCTGCGCTCCTTCGACCACGAGCAGCTCAAGGACTTCAGCTTCCAAGTGGAAGCCCGGGACGCCGGCAGCCCCCAGGCGCTGGCTGGCAACGCCACTGTCAACATCCTCATCGTGGATCAGAACGACAACGCCCCTGCCATAGTGGCGCCCCTTCCGGGGCGCAACGGGACTCCGGCGCGCGAGGTGCTGCCCCGCTCGGCGGAGCCCGGTTACCTGCTGACCCGCGTAGCCGCGGTGGACGCGGACGACGGCGAGAACGCCCGGCTCACCTACAGCATTGTGCGGGGTAACGAAATGAACCTCTTCCGCATGGATTGGCGCACCGGGGAGCTCCGCACGGCGCGCCGGGTGCCGGCCAAGCGCGACCCCCAGCGGCCTTACGAGCTGGTGATCGAGGTGCGCGACCACGGGCAACCTCCCCTGTCCTCTACCGCCACCCTGGTGGTGCAGCTGGTGGATGGCTCTGTCGAGCCCCAGGGCGGGGGCGGGGGCGGGGGCGGGGGGTCAGGGGAGCACCAGCGCCCCAGCCGCTCCGGCGGCGGGGAGACCTCGCTGGACCTCACCCTCATCCTCATCATCGCGCTGGGCTCGGTGTCCTTCATCTTCCTGCTGGCCATGATCGTGCTTGCCGTGCGTTGCCAAAAAGAGAAGAAGCTCAACATCTACACGTGTCTGGCCAGCGACTGCTGCCTCTGCTGCTGCTGCTGCAGCGGTGGCGGCTCGACCTGCTGCGGCCGCCAAGCCCGGGCGCGCAAGAAGAAACTCAGCAAGTCGGACATCATGCTGGTGCAAAGCTCCAACGTACCCAGTAACCCGGCCCAAGTGCCGGTGGAGGAGTCCGGTGGCTTTGGCTCCCATCACCACAACCAGAATTACTGCTACCAGGTCTGCCTGACCCCCGAGTCCGCCAAGACCGACCTGATGTTCCTTAAACCCTGCAGCCCTTCGCGGAGCACGGACACTGAGCACAACCCTTGCGGGGCCATCGTCACCGGCTACACAGACCAGCAGCCCGACATCATCTCCAACGGAAGCATTTTGTCCAACGAGGTAAGGCTGAAGCGCCAGGACCACCATCTCTCATCTCCTCCATCCGAAAGCCTCCTCTAGCCCGGCCCTTGTATCTCTGGTGCACTGTGTATTTATTTTTAGGATATTAGCTCACTTGTATCTTTGTGGAGGCAGGAATGGGGAGTCACCTCTCCCACACTTTCGTGTATAACTTAAACTTCGTGTTGTCCCTAATTTTCTGCGCTCCACCCCTCCACGTTTATTTTCATTCCCCTCCTTTGGTGCTTTGCCACCTTGGACCTTCCCTCTTCCCTCTGGCATCTTTCCTTTAAAATCCCAACCCCCCCTCAGTCTTTTCCCTTCTTAGAAATCTGGGGGTAAAGGGGAAAGTGCGCTGTGGGGAGAGGGAAAGGCGGTGGAGGGACCTTCTGGCGCTGGCAAAGGTGTATTTTTTTCTCTTTGCATTTGTCCCAGGCGTTAATAAAGTTCATTGTTTTGCTTTGTTTATCGATGCTTTCAGTCGCGTGTAAAAGTAAGCTATAGATTGTTTAACTTTGCACAGTTGTCTAAACTTGAATGCATGTTTTAGTGAATGAGTTATCAGATCCTTGTCCTTTGAACTCGGGTTGCAAAAAAAGCCTTCAGTTCTGCTCTGGACAGCATTTACAGACGCTCTTGAAGCCGAACGCCCACACAGTGTGAATTTGAATGAAGTTGCTTTGGCACAAACCCCTGTAAGCATAAACTAACGGAAGGCTTAAACAATTGTTGTCTTGAGTATATCTTTTAGCTAATAATTACCTTCTTGCCACCGTTTTGGATAACTCACTGCTGTTGGCTTTCTTCATCCAAGAATTTGGCTTGTCAATTCCGATTTCTTTTTATAAGATGGAGAAGTAGCGAAGTTGAAAGGAGGGAGGGAGGGGGGGAGAACGGAGTTGATTTCTGTAAAAGAAAGTTTGGACCGGAAAAGGCGTGTGGGTGCTGGAGGCGGGGAGGAGAAGGCAGGGGGTGTTTGGAGGGGAAAAAGAATTGGGGCCAGGAGGGAAGGGAGGATTATGAACTCCTTTCTTGGCAGGTTATTTCATTTATTTTGAGTCTTAGATATTATTCATTGACTTTCGTGAATATTTGTACAGCTCATTTGTATCTTAAGCACATTTTGAAAATAAACAACAAAATAATTCCATAAAATATCCAAACTTTTTCTTATTGAGCGTGCTGTTTTTCTTGTGTCAACCAGTATATGCACCTAAACACTGTTTTTAGGCCACTGAAACAGAAAGACTGCAGCATATATAACTAGGTTGACCCTATTGGAGACAATAGTTTATGAGCCCCAGCTATGAGGTCATTTGCATTCTCTCCTTAACACACACACACACACACACACACACACACACACACTTAAAATTGGCCTTTTATCTCTGCATTTTTTTTTTAACCTTTACTGAAAATCTAGATTGAAGTGTCTCTGCATATCTTCTTGCCTTTACCCAGCAATCACTAGTCTGAGGCTTTAGGACAGCTTAGAAATTCATAAAAATGTACACAATTACTTAAGCTAGAATTAGTTCCTAACTTCAAAAGCAGACTTGTTAGTTAAACCCTTAGCATTCAAATGCTCTTGATTTATTTATTTTTTTTCTAGACTAAACACCAGCGAGCAGAGCTCAGCTATCTAGTTGACAGACCTCGCCGAGTTAACAGGTATGGACTCCTTTTTTTTTTCCTACCTTGGTGTATGGACAAATTACTACCTACTAAAAGTAGGAATTAGGTATATTATTCAATATCAAAATAGAAAATGATAAAGTATTTCCAATTAGGGCAGGACATAAATACTGATTACGTTAGGTTTCCTAGACAATAAACTTTAAAAATATTGGTGTGTTTCATTTACATACAACCACTAAGTATACTTGAATATTTTGTCAGTTTACACTCCTACACTGCTTCTAATAATCTTCCTAGCTGTTCCAGATATATACATATATATATCTTCTATGAAAATGATATAAACATATGCTTAGTTCCAATCACAGAATAATGGCTAAACTTTACATGCCTTAATGGCTCCAACTAACTGCTAATGTTTAATTTTAGAGAGTTAGGCTTAAGGTTATGAAAACTAGCTTTAAGCAGAAATAAAGCCACCTGAGAGCTCTAGGCATCTGCAGCACCATCAGTGACCATGTGGTGGCAGAAGAATGTTTTCTGTGTTTCTTCACCTTTTTTTATTCTAATATTCACATTTTTGTACTTCTAGTTCTGCATTCCAGGAAGCCGACATAGTAAGCTCTAAGGACAGTGGCCATGGAGACAGTGAACAGGGAGACAGTGATCACGATGCCACCAACCGCGGCCAGTCAGCTGGTAAGTGTGATCAAAGGGCAATGCTGACTTTTATAGTGTTTTTCAAAAATCAATCCTGAAAGGATGATGTTCTAGGTAATTTTTAGTGTTAGTAAATCTACAGAAGAATGGTGCCGTCCTATGTCGACAATTGTATACTCGAAGAGGATTGTAATATTTACTGTTCCTTCAGAGAATGAAAGCTAGAAATTCATTGTGGAATATGTTAGACTATGAAATGTTTCTTTTTTATGTAATGTTCTTTCCTGGAATTATACTGCATACAAAAGCCATAGATTTCTCGCGTGGTCCAGTCCTCAGTCTTCAGTCAATTACGATATTATTAGACTTGCTTACGGATGAGGTAACTGAAGATGAATGAAATTGGTTGACCTGAACAAGGTCACAAGAGGATGAGTGGATGATTGGGGACCAGAATCCAAATTTCTCCATTTCCAGAGCAATGCATTTTACATGTCAACGAATATTGAATGAGAGAAGGAATGGTGATTAAAATCATGAATAAGTTGAGAGCAGGATTTCCAGTCCTGGGTTCTTAGGCTTCAGGACACTAGTTAACATTTGATAATGTGTATTTTCTGAAGCATCCTAGGTTCCCTCATATTTTCATTGGATCCATGTTCAAAAGTTGAACTCTAGGTATATTTGTATGCGGGCTTAATGGTATTCACTGATGGAGGTTTCAATGTGATACGTATTTTTTACTTTGTTTTACTTTATCTTACTTTACTTTTTCTATATAAATTTACCCTTTAAGTTTTATAGGATCCTGATAACTCTAACTACTAATAATTAAAGAAAACACTTAAAAGAAATAAAATATGTACCTTAAAATAATGAAAACAATTTCACAAGGTTTGGGTTTTCTTTCCACTTAATTTGCATTTCAACTATGAAGGGTGCTTGTTGATTTTTTTTTGTTTGTTTTTTCTTTTTCAATTGAGTTTTGTGTTTATCTGACACATAAAGAAAGGCAAAGGCAAGCTAACTTTTATAACTTCTAAGACGCCCATCATTGGACTGTCTCAAGGTCCAACTTCATTCACTTGAGCTTTGAGCTTTATTTTGGTTAGTGATTAAGTGTAGGGTGATAGGGTTCTCATTTTCAAGGTACCATTGATCCTCGAGAGCACCCATTCCTTAACACGCTCCCTGGGCCTCTGAACGGTGCTGACGCAGTGTGCCAAAGGGCAGTATCAGCCCCACGGTCGCCTGGCAGCAGTGGTGGCTGCAAGCCTCTCACTTGGCTTGTGTGTGCCGTGTCTGAGGCTGCCTTAGCCTTGGGAAACGCAGGCAGGAGGAGGGGAAAAAAAGGCTGCTCAAGGGTCTCTTTATATTGCTGCAAGTCATTAATATGCAGACCTAATGAGACTTGAGAACTGCCAAGAATCCCCGGAGGTCCCTGCCCCTTGCGGGCCTTCACGCTAAGTGAACAGAGCATCTATTTAGTGTCTGGGAACCTGACAACAAACCAGATCTTGCCAGAAGTTTATATTTGAGTACAAAGTCCCTTTCATTTTTGGCCTATATATGACATATGATTTATTGTTATCTTTTAAAAGGTATATGTTTAGAATTGCTCATTCCTATTCCTTTTTCAGAGCTTCTAATTTAATAGTCTGCCTTTTAAAACTTTTGAAACAAAATGCTTAAAATTAAAAAAAAAAAAAAAAGAGTATCCACTGCTGCATGGTTCCTTGGGTGCACTTTATTCCTTTCCCACTCCCCCCTACTTTGTTTTTTTAGTTTTTTGGGTTTTTTTCTGTAGCACTCCAATCTCAATGAACATTTCAATTAGTTTAGTCCCCTCAGACATAATGAGCCATAATAACCGAAAAAAGAGAAATGAATAAACACCTGCAAAAAGTGTTAAATTTGGAACATGGATGGGAATACATTCTTATCAGTGTGCCTTCCCACTAGCTCTTTCATTTCACAGGTGCTCAATGTTGCCATTTTGGTAATGTTTCTTTTAAATTATTTGAGATGTCAAAACATTAAAAGGAAATTTTAAATGCTAAATTGTGTAAGGAAAACATATTTAAAAGCAGGCAGTTTTTCTTATCAAAATGGCAAATTCTTTTTTCTATCTTTGAGTTCTTAAACATGTAAAAGTATTACAGAATTAACAATCTACTTCATTAGCAGTTATAGAGCTGCCACCACATACTGGGCACAATGATAGCTGTTTTCAAATTGTACTAACACACTCGTATTAAGAAGTAATTATACCTTCGTGTGCTGAATTTAAGTCAGATTTAATATGTCTAATTTTATTGTAAAAATGATTTTGAAGTGTTTACCTTGTAAAGTATAAAACCCTAAATGCAGAGAATTAAGATGTTAATGACTTTTTCCTGTCCATTCTTTGTTGTGTACTATAAACTTTACACCAAGTAGCTACAGTATTTCCAAAAAGTTAAGCCTATTTCAGGTAAATAAGTACATCTGCTTTATTACCTTCTAAAACCAAGTATTGATGGTCTTCCAATTTTGCAATATTTAGAGAATATTCTTCATAGCACATACATTTCCAGGTTTAGAATATGAAAAACTTTTGTGCTAATAAGCAGATCCCACTGAGCTAGGTTATAAAGGGGGAAAGTTAGACTATCAAGGAAAAACAGCACTGAAAAGAAATAGATTCTGAATTCTTTAGTTTGTACCTCATTTCATACTACATTATATACACTGTTTAGCTTAGTGCTTCACCTGTTTAAACTTCCTAAGTTTTTATTTATTCCCACTTTCTTTTCCTACGTTAACATTAGCTTGTATTTATTTATTTGGATATTCCTTCTATTTATTCTTCTATGAATAGTTTTCCTTTTTGTTCTTTCTCCTCCCTCCCCCCCTTGCTTTTCTCCTTTCTAAGCCATTTGCAGTCACCAATCTTGTTCATAGAAGGGCTTTAAACACGGAGGCAGCTGCACAGAGAATCACATAAGCTTTTTCAGTTTTCCACTGCACCTGGCTCCATGTGTGAAATTCTTCGGCTTGACCACTGCTCTGTGGCACTTACTTTCTATAGCCTTGTCAAGGTGCTTTCCGTTTTTTTCAGTGCAGTATTGATGTATTGGTTAGATATGGCAGAAGTCCAAGGAGATGTGGTAAATGCTTACATAAACCATCACAAGGGGAGAAACTGATTAATCAAAGCTTAAATAGCAAAAAAAAAAAAAAAGATAAAAAAACAATAAAATGAACTTAAAACCAATATATTTTCAATTTTATAATACCATTAGATTAAAAGATAGAATTTTTGTCTAATTTAAATACTGATACAACATTTTTAGTTGTATATTCTTAAACATTTTAATATTATTGGAGGTAGATCTAAGGCAATCTATTTAATTGTGAGAAATTTTTTTCCATTTATTACTTACCATGTACATACTAGGATTAATTATGAATTTATTTTTAATAATTGTGCCTTCTTGAAATATGTATTGAAGAAGAAAACGCTAGTAAGTGATGATTCAGTTAATGTTACTTGTTATATTTACCTGAAAATTTTCAAATTTCTCTTCTTATAAATTTTTCTTTTAGTTATAAAGGGAACTTAGCTTCTCAATGTGTCAATTTCTTACCTAATTATCATGAGATTTATACATGACACATGGTCAAAACTTGGCTATAAATTTAAAAAATTAAGTGATTCGTATTATTGGTATTTTCATACTAGTAGATAAAAGTATATCATGAAATGCATTAAGCCACTGCACTACTACTACAATGTCAATAAGAGAATTCTTGGTTTGTCATAAAATACAAATTCCCCTTTCCTGACTCCAATAAGAATTTAGATAATGGCAATTAGTTTCTGGCTTTATAAATAAAGTGAATTCATACCATTGCCTGAATAAGCAAAAACTTTCTGTTAAGGTTTCTGGTGAAAATGTGAACTACAACTTGATAATGAGGAGACATTTACAATTGGAAAAAATATAAGACCAATGTTAAGAGAAAACAGAGAAAAATATAAACATTTTGAAAGATAAGTAAGGAGAAAATTTTGATGTGCATGTTTTGATTTTTTTCATGGGTGAATTATGTTGTTAAATCTCTGCTCTCAAATCAAATTTTCCTAAAAATTATAGCAATTTTTATGGTTAGAGTTAATATCTGTAATTTCTCCAGTGTTAAATAATTAAAGGAAGACTTGAAATTTCCTCCAAAACTTGAGTGTTGATTTTTAAATTATTTATCATATTTGGGAAAAAAAAACCCACATATTTTCTGAAGGCTTGGTATGTGAGAGAGAAATGAGCATGTAATTTTATAGTATTACATTCATCAGAAAACAGCACCAATTGAATACAGATACCTTTTTGGAATCAGTTTGTTCTCAGTGGTAATATCACTGCCTCTGACTGTAAGGGATCAAGTTACTTGCTAGTTAAAAAAGATGTATTTTAAAATTTGTCTGAATATATCTTTGCATAACAGGCAGTCTATCACTTCAGCTGTCATGCCTTGCAGAACAGACATTTCTGAGAAGTGGAAAAAAATAAATAAATAGGATAAGAAATTGTAAATAAAATATGTATGTTGAAATGCTTCTTAGGAATTACCAAAACTCAGGCTTGGCCTGTATTTGTCTGCTATACAAATCCCACAGGTTCTAAAGTAAGGGCATTTGAACAAGAAGAAAAAAAAAAAGAAGTTAAACTTATTTTCTCTTGGGACTTCAGTTTGAGCTCTTAAAATATTCCGAAAGCAATGTGAAAGGTATGCATTTTTAAATGTCCCATGTACTGAAATAACTGACATTCCTGTCCTTTGAGCAGTCATTTACCACCACAAAACTTAAATATGCCTCTGCTTATCTGGTCATTAAAATAATATATTTAGGGCTTCCCTGGTGGCACAGTGGTTGAGAGTCCGCCTGCCGATGCAGGGGACACGGGTTCGTGCCCTGGTCCAGGAGGATCCCACATGCCACTGAGCAGCTGGGCCCGTGAGCCGCTAAGCCTGTGTGTCCGGAGCCTGTGCTCCTCAATGGGAGAGGCCACAACAGTGAGAGGCACGCATACCGCAAAAAATATATATATATATATATTTATTTATTTAATGGGATTAGTGATATATGAAAAAAGAAAAAATAATTTTAAAATAATTTTAGTCAATGGCTCCCTAAGGTGAGGACCAGTAAATGGGCAAGATGTATTTTGTTCTCAAACTATATATCTAAGACAAATGAAAAAAACATTTTCAGTGAATGTTTCTAAAACTTATTTGAAATTTATTGATGTACTATTTATATGATTTAAAAAAATTGTTTCTGTGTCTGATATTTTCCTCATGAGAAATTAGTATACTTGTTTTATCAGTAAAACTGGTGAAACATCTACATGCAGAATGTGTGCCATATTCCCTTTCCTTGTAGTTATATAAAGCTGTGTTATCACTATGGGGATCCCACTTTAAAAGGAGTAGCTCATAAATTTATTAAGAACATTATTTACAAGTGTTCCCCTTTCAGGCAAGTAACAGTGTTCTTCCAACAGAAAACTTTATCATATTCCTCACTTTTCTTGTTATGCACATGATATGTTTTGTTTTACAGGTTCTCAATTCATGAGAACTTTACTTCATCATCTAAGGGAATTTTAACTAGCCTCTAATAAGTCAAAGAGGCAGAAAAACATATACTTCGAGAGAAGAAAATGGGCACAACTGAATATAAACTACCCATAAAAACAAATTCTACTAAAAGTACCCTCTAACATAGGCAAACATCTTAATGATAATGTTGAGAGACTAGATTATTAAAATTTTTCTCTGTGATTATCATTTTCAAAATTATAAGAATACTTGGGTACAGTGTTCAAACAGATGTGAAAGATTGTTAATGGTCTCCTGAGGTATATTTGAAAGGGTTTGATCAGTTATGTGATGAAAAACTGTATTAATATCAAATTTTGCATTAGTACCCATCTTTATCAGGATCCAATAAAACAATTCTGTCTTAAAATTTGAATTTTTTCATCAACTTCAAATTTAATGACATGAATTTATTTTTAAAATATATAATTGCTCATAATTTACTATTAATGGTAGTTCCACCTATCAAAAAGGCCTTTTATTCCTTATCACACTATAAATAGGGAGCATTTAGAGTACAGTGCCTCAAAAAGAGATGTCTCTGGTTCTCTAACTTCTACCTAGCTCGTATGTCATTGTGCATCAGGGATATTCTCCTTCCCTTCCTCTTTTTTTTTTTTAAATACCTATCTCCTTACAGGCATAGGATAACTAACTTCCCTGGTGTCTACAGAAAAATTGACATGTTTTACATGCTGTTCTTAGTCTGATTCCTTATCTTGGCTTCAGCTCATGTTTATGTTCCTCAACAGTTCACTGATCAGTAGTTTACTTCCAGGCTTATGCATCAATTATCAATGGAATGTTAGAATTGAAGTCAGACTTAGCATTATACATAGTTTAATTTAAAATAAAAAAGTCATTATAAAGTTAGATTAATATATGATAAGAAGCTTGGTGTTATTTCTTAAAACATAATATATGTAATTAGCTGTTCTTAACTCCAAAATACTTGAGGATAATCTGGAGGGTTAATAATTGTGAAAAATTGATTTCTTTATATTATAGAGAGAGATGTTAAAATATATACACAAAAAAGTAAATTAGTACTAGTAGAATACCATTAGGAATTTGCAAACTAAAACTTGTTCAAGAGTTCAAATCACTCATAACATTTAAAGAAAAAAAATCAAGTGTGTTCATGACATAAATATTACTCTGTTGGTCAAAAAAATAATCCCTAGTTTTTCCACACCAGGCATTTCATGCATTTGAGAGTTTCTGACGTACGGACTAATCACACTTTGGTTATTTCAAATTGATCCTGTTTTTAAACATATTTAATAAATGCGTTGCTCTGTTTAGAAACACGTTAAAATGTGATTTTGTTTATGTACTTATTTTTTCACCTACTGCTAGTTATCAAAATGAATAACAAATGGTATTCTATAGTGCCCCCAAATTGTTATGTTTTCTTAAGAAAGTGAGTGAGCTTTCCTGAGTCATAAATAACGTGTTTAATATTCTTGTCAATCTATGGGAGACAATGAAACTTGAAGATGTCATTTGAAATCTTGGTATTCTATCTAGGATTAGTAAGCAAACAGCTCTGTGTTGTCTAGGACAAGTGTTTTCCAATATAGAACAAGTAATAAAGTATTTGTCAATAGCGTTTGTAGCTGACTCACATTGCACTTGTTACCTTGGTTTCACTAATTACAGTCATTTGTTCTGGACTTGTCTAAGGTGGTAAATGATAAGTGGTTTGTAGTAATATGGACTACGAGAGTGTCACTGAAAAATAACTTTTAGGAAGTCATTTTCTAGGAACCTAAGAAAGCATGCTCTTGGCCGCTCACGAAATCTTATTTTATTCTTGTTATTTACTGATGTATCAGTATGTATGCCATGTTTCTGTTGAATTTCACTTTTTATTTCATGTCCAGATTTTATAATCTAAATGTCATCACTAGTACTTCCCATATTTCTTCCCTTTTTGTCTCTAAGAAAAAAAATATCAGATGACTTAACATCATTAGAGATTATGGATAATGAAGGTTTTCCACTTCGGTTTTTTCTCTGTTATGAACTTCACGAGAGATTTTTTAAAATATTCATTCTCACTATTTTCTAGTTATTTAAATAATTTAGAGCCAACATTTCCCCCCCGATATCCTGAGTAGTTTAGAAACATCTATCTCATAGGCCTCTTTGCCAAGAGTCTTACCCTTTATAAAATAATGTAAAGCGATTTTTGGCTCCTGTCAGGTTAAAACAAGAAAAATTTGTCAAGATACCTTCACCCATTGCTCTTTATGCTGCCTGTAACTTTTCACTTCTAAGTAGCTGGTCATGTTGGTGAAGGCTCCCTCCATAGCTTCTGTGTTTTCTGCTCGCAGGTATGGATCTCTTCTCCAACTGCACCGAGGAATGTAAAGCCCTGGGCCACTCAGATCGGTGCTGGATGCCTTCATTTGTCCCTTCTGATGGGCGCCAGGCTGCTGATTATCGTAGCAATCTGCATGTTCCTGGCATGGACTCTGTTCCAGACACTGAGGTGTTTGAAACTCCAGAAGCCCAGCCTGGGGCGGAGAGGTCCTTCTCCACCTTCGGCAAAGAGAAGGCCCTTCACAGCACCCTGGAGAGGAAAGAGCTGGATGGACTGCTGTCTAATACACGAGCGCCTTACAAACCACCATATTTGAGTAAGTATTCCGTAAAAGGCTGTAGCAAAGTATTCCCTTTCAGGAAGTAAAGTTCAACATGCCATTCTTCTTAGTAAAAATAGAGTTCAGGTTGTTTTCAGAAACAAGGATAAAAGTGACTCTTGGATGCAGACAGCACTTTACAATCGAAAAATGGATATACTTAACAAGACAAATTCCTGGGTTAGGACATGGTGGTTGGCTACAATCAAAGATAATTTTTGATGTTGTTGAAAACATTTTTCAAATGATCTTCCTATTTCCTTTGAATACTGCTCACCTGCTGACTTGATTTCCATGTGCTTTGAAGGGCTTAAGGTGGAAAAACATCTCTTCACAGTTAAATCACCGAGAGATCTCGTTTTCTTATTGCTTACCAGCATTATCACTTAATCATCCTTTTCCCACAATGACATTAAACACAGGCTAAATTCAGAAATCATTGCAGCCATCAGTTTGATCATTCTACGTGATTTAGTAATATGTTGGCATGGATACACGTTGCTTATCCGAATCAGAGGAACTACACGATGAAAGCATATCAACACAGCAATATTATTCATTTATTTAAAATAGTAGCTTCTTCTAACATTGAGACATTGATAATTGTAGTCAGCTCTTTCGATATTGGGACCATAGTCTCGAAGTGGATAACTTTATACAACCACTCTGTAAAACAACAATGCTTTGAGATTCTTTAGCATATATTTATTAAAGTAGCCTAAAATCAAATTTTAGTAAATAAGGACTGTGATTCAGTCTTTGCCCCTCAAACTAAATTGTGGATTTAAAATTTTATTCATTCTTTCTGGATTTAAAGTTTTACTTATTATCAAAAACCAAGCTTTTCCAAATTTTATAAAACATATTCTCAGTAGTGTTTCACTTAAAGTAATAACATACATTATAGAAGTACATTATCAATAATTTCAAGGTAAAAATTCAAAGGGCATATGATTCAGAGTAATTCAAATTTGTATTTCTAAATAGATACAAATATTTCCTGTTAGCATATATTAACTGGTAAATCTACATCAAATATAGTGAAAAATCAGTTCAACCTCTAACTCTTAGTGAGTACCAACCTTGAGGAAATTTCACTTACATTATAGAACTGAAATTTTGAACATCTACAAATGTCTTTTCTCTACTGACTAGTTTTCTTTTTAATTTTAAGAATCATGGTAACAATTTTTGTTGATAAAAATATTAATGCTACATATATTTTAATGCAAATTTCTCTACTTTTTAATAATCTAGTATTTCATTTAGATCCCTGATTTCAGGGATTATAAAATATGTTATCAGATATACGTGCTGCTAGAAATCAAAGAATGCATCTATTATTTTACCAAGAAAACTAAGATTTGTTTGCATATTATTCCCGATGTGTATTATAATTAATTAATTTTGAATAACAATTTCCGTCTTCTGTTTTAGCCAGCTCAGCTCATACTGCTCAAAATTTAGGGTTTGGGATGAAGTGTGGACGGGATGAAAAAGAAGCAGAAAAATAGCATTTTGTTGTTTTTATTTATACTCTCCTCAGTTCTTCATATAACTTTAATCATGTCTGAATTTTTTTTTAACTTCTAGTGTTTAATGTCATCTTAGTCTCACACAGTTATCTTTAAAATTACTTCCTAGCTCTGATTTAATAGGCATAGTCAATTTTGTGGTTAATCTAACTGTATAAGCTAAACCAAAACCCTCCATTCCTGACAATTTTGCCCCCCAAATTCACATGGTGGTAGTTGTTAGTACGTGTATCATTTATCATCAGGAATGGAAATATTCTCATCTTCTAAATTGAAAAGCACGTCCCTTATGTAATTAAAGAAGCTAAAAATTAGCACTAATTACCTTTATTTAAAATCAGAATGTTTAAATAATTATTGAGGAAGCAGTTTTTCTTTTGCTAAACATGCATTTTGTTTTTTAATGAACATAATGAACATTTTGATGTTAAGAAAAGTAACTGTATATTTAGTTATTTTTGTAAAGCCCTAAAAAAAGCCTAATCAGGCTACCACTGTCATTTATAAAATGATGACAGGGAAATGGTGATACGCTTAATAATACAAATGAGATCATTGTCTACACCCAAGAACTTTCTATTTCTACACCTCTGATTGCTAAAGTTAAACTTAAAAATTGTAAGAAAACAACTTTTACATAAAAGTGCATGTATGCACATTAAAAACAATGTACTTTGTGTTTCTAAAAAAATACCTATATACAATTATATTTCTTCTTTTTTTAATGTATAAGAAAAGATCCATGAAGACTATACATAATGCATTTAATGAAATGGAACTTATTTTTTTAATCAGGAGAAATTTTCAGCATATCCCTTAAACCTTGTTTCATTAGTCATGAGCTCTTTACAAGCATGCCTCCTCTTATTTTTGTCATAATGTTGTATATTGCTAACACTCTGATAAGGACCAAAGGGATACACTGAAAGATGGAGGAAATAAATTTAAACATGGTCATATAGTCAAAATATAGTGTTTAGATTTATCTTAAAATGTTAATAAATTTTAGCTTAGCTTTAATTTTTATTAAAGTAATAAAAAATATGAAAATACTTTGTCTTAATAAAAATCAAGAATTGTTTTCAACACTTATTAAAATGAAATAAAAATATTCTCTGGAGTTTAAAACTAGTTATATTTTTCATACAGGATTCAAGAATTTCTTTAAAATTACTGACATGTTATTTAAAATTACTGAGTCTTTCAACTGACACAGTAAGTTATACATAAAACATCTAGTCTGAAAAAATAAAGATCATAAAAATAATTCAAGTTCAAGAATATAACTGGTAAAAGTTATAGCATTAATGTAATTTAGAAAAGCCCAAAAGTTAAAACAACATGTTTAATATTATTTTTGTAATCATTCTTGCTTATGATTTTGGTTTCACATTTTGAACATTATCTCTTCAGATTTTTTTTGTCTGGAAACAAGCATATCTTTCAGTTTAAATCCGCCTAAACAATACAGTACTAAAGGTATGAGGATTTGTTATTTGGAAACCTGTTGATTTCTTGTCAAAAACTTAGTCATTCCCTAAGAATTGAAAACAATCATAAGATAAATGGCCAATGAAATTTCATCTAAAATGTATGTGTGAAATCTTTCTTTCATTTGTTTAAAGGGTCATACAATAATAAATTATATTGAATAAAGTGAAAAAAACCTACATGATTTTTAAATCCTAAATCCATGAAATTTTCTACAATCATAGGACTGTAGGAAACCATTTATTGAAAAGTGTTACAATTGATTCTGCTTTCATAGCATACAACATTTAGACTAGTCCAGGTGTGTCAAAAAAGCAGCTGTCTCCTGACCTAACTTTGTTTTTGCCTACTTTTGAGCCCTTTTGAAATTTCAACCCAACTCATACATATCATAACGTAAGAAAAGATGTCAGAACTTTGAAACATTGCATTTAAAATGCTGCTGACACTTTGACTTCTTTTCAGTAACCCTCATTTTAGGAACATTCTTTTTGGCATCTATATTATTTCTACCTAACACTTCAAGTTTTTACTTTTTTGAAGTCGTAGAGTGTGTTTTGTTGAGTCACACGTCTTCCAATTCCTTCATTATCTTAGTCGGCCCTCTAAGTTTTCATAATTTGTTGAAGTCAAACGAATTGTGAAATATATATAGGAGCATATACAGTATTCAAAATAAAATGACTTTTCTTACTGGTACAGATTACCCTCATATTTATGTACCCCTGTGTATTGTTTTCTCTGGAATTTGTATATTCCTCTAATGTCATAAGCATAGCATCACTTTATCAAATATTAAATTCCACAGAAAGTATTTTTATAGGTGGCCTTTTGACATTTTTGTCTGTTAGGTCCATATGTTACTAAATGAATGGACATCTTTTTCAGTAATTTTTCCTTTTTTAATAGATATGTTTGTTTCTGTTCACTTTTTCTCCAAGTTGTGCTACTTTTTTTTTTAATAATATCCTATTTCTGAGATTTTTGTTCTCTCACTTGTCTTTATAAGAATACCTCTAGATTTGTGAGTCTAACTAATTTTCTTACTTTTTTAGTTTATCTCTTTGTGACAAATCTCTGGTTTTTGAATCACACCAGTATTTCTATTTTTCCATTAAATTCTTTTATTCTGTAATTATGAATTAATCTCTCGTAATCCAAATAGTTTACTCACATCAACTCTGTGAGCAAGAAACAAATGACAACTCAGGATCAGAAAAAACCTGACCCCAGTTCATATTCTCCATATATCTACTGTTAGAATTAAATGTTCACTGAATTTTACAATATTTCACTTCTTTGAAAAATGGTAATCTATTCACAATTTATGGGATTACTCCAGTTAAATGGTGTAGCAGCTGACTGGAACCTTTGTATACTCTAGATAAATGAGATATCATAAGACTATCTTGTTTCTTCTCCTTTAGTTGTTGAGCAATAGTCTGCCTCAACTAATAGGATTTAAATGAAAGCTATAAAAATCTTTCTGAGGTGCAGATATGAAACAGAACTGTTCATTTTACATCTATACATCTGGCAATTTCTGTAGGCAATTTGTGTTTTACTTATTCAGACAGCAGTGCTTCTCTGTGACTTATCACATATCATTTAAAATGTGTGCCTTTGGGTGCATTGAAACTAGTTAATATCCAATACTCCCTTGGCATATTTAGACTCATTACCCAGCCATGCATATTATAAATGCAAAATAATTATGTGATAGAAAATGAATTAATGGACGAATGAGTGTTTTTAAAGCACCCAAACTTTCTTTAATACTGTCATCATACTTTACTTTACACACACATCTACACACAGCTTTTGATACCTCTAGGCAAACTCTCTTCTTTTCTTCCAATTAAAAAAACATGTTTTAAATTAGTTGTATTTCTCTCTAGATAGTACCTACAAGGTTTTATGAGGGAAGATAGATATTGAACTCATTCAAAATATTGAAATACACCTAACCAAGATGTTTTGTGAAATATGATGGTGTTTTTCAGTACTTTAAGATTTTAAACTTCTTTTGATTTATTCAAGGGTCTTACTTCGTATTCTAAGGGGGAATTAAATTTTTTTTTAATTTCTTAACCCTCTTAGAATATTAATTGCCCCCATTTCTTACCAGGTCTGTAAAACAATCTTTTACATGTTTTATTTACTAATAAAGCTTTCATACTTTAGCTCTCATCCTTCACATTTTTATAAAGCTAATGTATATACATATATACATTTTCTTCATTATGGTCACTTATATTTCTTATTTAGTTCCCAGGTAGGAGTTATTTATTTACATGTTATTAATTACATTTTTGAGTTCATGGATACATGGTTAAATAAAACATTTAAGGTCATATAGAGAAGACAATTGGTTAAAGTAATTTATATCTTTTTCAGTGTTTTACACTGCTTAGTAAATGATTCTTCATCTACATAAAGCAGTTTATTTTGTGCACACTTTGCATTTTATTGAATCAACATTTAGCACATCAGTATATTTATATACCTCATTTTATATTACAGACCATTTTCATTCTCTTTCTTATTTTGTACATTGGAAGTAAATCCATATAAGCATTTGTGCATCACGTGAGCCTAACAAAGGAAGATTATCAATTAAAATATAAATAGAATTGTTCAGTGAAAAGGAATATCTACTTGGGAATTTTTCCTGCCTCCTCATACTGAAGATTTTGGGTCAAAATTTAAATTCATCAAATTATAAAGATATTGTAAATAAGTCTCGAATATACAAATTCAATTGCTTATAAATATTATTAAACATTGTTCAATACTCAACGTGCCAGACTTTTTTTGAGTGAGTCTGCGTCTTCTGAAATCTTTTTAATAGGAATTAGTATCATTTAGACAATATAGCTTGGAAGTTGTTTTGGACTATAAGGTTCATTGTTCAAGATTAAATAATACTACTGAATCAGGACTAAACTCAGCATAATGTGAGTCCATTTAATGCTTCCTAAATTATAATAAAAATCTTGGAAGTTTTATATCTAGGTCTAATAAGACTCCCTAATTACTGTGTTAGTGATTTCTAATTAACTACATCAGTTTAGGTGGGGACAGTATAGAAGATTTGAAAGATTGAACCCCAAAATATAATTACCTACAAAAGGACATGGATAAAAACAAATTGTAAGCTGGAAAATCTACAGATAAAAATCAGGATTTTATTTTTTATTTTTTAATTGATATAGTATATGACATTATATTTATACATTATGTCTAGGCACTTAACCATATTCTTTTTCCTAGAGATACATTTCTTTTAACTGTAGGGATTGAAAAGATTATATGTGAAATTTATTTCAATAAAATTTTTATAACCTGTCCTCTTAAGTGTTGTCTAAATTATCAAAGATAGTTTTTAAATCATTGAGTTCAACAAGTGATTATAAATATATTTTCTGCATTCTATTTTAATGATTCTGTTGTATGGATAGAGTTGTGCATATTTGCAACCCATAGAGAGCATTATGTTTTTAATTTAGTTTAATTTTTAATTATATCTATCAATTACCAGAGAAAGAACAGACAGAGATTATGCTTAACATAAGAGTAAATTTATTTAACTAACGGCTATTTCATTATCGGAAGCTGTTAACATGATAATATGGTGCTTTTTGAGAAACAGATAAGTGATACAATCAATTTTGGTTGTTCCTTTATTTTTGGGGGTCCTGGTTGTACTTTTTGAGGATGAGTTCATATTGCATAATATAACAAAATTAACCATGACACTGTAGAGGAAATAGATTTCTGTATTATGAGGAAGACATTACTTTTACTGCTTGTAAAAATGTTGTAATCAGTAGGGCTTTTTTTTCTCTTTTAATGTTGATGTTAGCTGGAATCCTACACAAGATTCTAATATTACTTGTGTTGGATATTTAATTGTATATTTTACACAAACTGGAAAATTGACATTAGTTTGTCAGCAAGTGTTCCAAGGTTCATATTTATGCCAATAACTATGTTTCAGCTGAAAATTGGATAATTACTACCTTATTCCATAAAAAGCATATCTGTAAATGTTTTTGTCAAAATAAGTGTTTGGAAAAATAAAAAAGTCCTAAGCCGAGAAGTAATACATAAATAAAATCAATATCAAACATATATTTCCTGGGTTAAATTTTGAATCACCCTGGATAAAGAAATAGCCAGGGCAGAAAGCTTCTCTCATACTTAACTAAACATCACTGGGCATTGTGATGGGCAACATATTGGTAAAAGTTCTGAGTCAAAAATGGCAACAGTAGATAAAGTAAATGTAATAAGTTGTCTTGATGATGTACACCTGATGGTGAGTTTAAAATAAAATACTTCACATGTAGGTTTAATCAAAATGGTGGTAGGAGTAATAGGTCCATAGATAGGAGAGTTAAAATTATAGTTTGGCAGTTGCTATCATTTTATTCTTAAAAAAATATGTAGAAAACCTTGAAACTGACTTGTAAAATTAGTATAAAATTATTGTACCTTTTTCTTTCACTATTAATAAATCTGATGCCAGAACCAATCCCCTTGCTAGTCACTAGTAGTGTGGTTTTAAGGTTTACTTGCCATAGAATTATTCATCAGATGATTACATTGGAGGTCAGGAAATCTAGATCTGTTATGGTGAATATATATTGATTCTTGAATTACCTCAATCTTTTTGGTAAGAACGATGGTAATAGGGAATGATATTATGTACAGCACATACATTCTACTAAGTTATATTTTTAAACATTTTTTAAATGATGGATAATTTCAAGCTTATTCAAAAAAGAGAATAGTTTACTAAACTCTCCACTTAAACAATTATCAATTCTTGACAAATTTGTTTCATCCAAAACCTAATACACTTCCTCTTCTTTCATATTTTTAAAGCAAACCCAGAAACCCTACTGTTTAATTCATTAATATTTCAGCATATTTATTAAAGATAAAGTTGAACATAACCACAGGAATAGTATTCCTCCTAAAAAAATTTTCTTGCTATCGTTGATTGGTTGTTGTTCAAATTTCCATAATTTTCTCATAACTATTATTTACATTTACAATTAATTTGATTCATGATTAAAATAAGGTTTGTTGATAGCAACGCATTTTTACTTATTATTTTAAAACTTTTGATTAATGTACAGTATGCATATAGACAAGTACAAAAATCACAAACGTATAACTCAAGAAATTTTCACAAAAGGAGCACACCTGTGTAATCAGTGACCACATTAACTGGGTACTGTGTCCAGTAGCCAAAACATTACTAGTATCTCAAAAAGCCCACCATTCTGTCCCCTTTCAGTTACTACCACCCAAAGTGTTACCACTGTCCTGGGCTCTAACCAAAGATTAATTTTTCTGGTTTTAAAAATTTATATAGTTTGAATAAATGAACTAGTGCAATATATTTGAGTTTAACTAAAATGTAATAGCTGGTTAGTCTCTCTGATAATATAGGGAAAGCAAATATCATAGCTAAAACATATCAGTATGTAAGCTTAAAAAGATAATTTAGTTAGGATGTGCTCTCCTTGGATATGATTTCTGTTACTATCTTTGGAGTTCTTATCATGTCTAGTATTTCAGAAATGCTTGATACTTGTCATTATATCTTCTCTTTGAAACATAATCTTCTGTTAACTTAGTGGTGTTTTACAGAAGCAAATACTTAAATATGTTGATTTGAATACCAGATTATAACAAAAGAGTAGAAAAATTGAAATGTGTCTATTTCGCATTTCTTTGAGCCTAGATTAGAGGACTGTGGCAAACTGGAGACTATGGTGCTTAAAGGAGACTCTGAATAAAGAGATTAACATTGTGGAAAATAACCTATCTGAAGAGACTCTAAAGGATTGAGGGACTGTGAATTAAGAAGAAAAGGGGAGAGGTGACCAAACAAATGTTAAGTGTTTAAACAAATATTTCACAGATAAATATCCTGAACTTGACATTGATATTTGCTCCTAAGAGAAATGGAAGCACATTACCTAGAAAGCTTTACAAACTACAAACGTATGCATACGCCAACTGTAATTTGGTGGAATAGCACTTTCTAGCCCTGTGATGTATTCCCACAGAATGCTTTTCTAATACTGGGTCTGGTTTAAAGGAGTGAAGGATGGGGCTCAGTTTTACTAGGGGAAAAGGAAAGGCAATTGAGAAAGCTTGGATTTTTATATATTTCCTTTCCTTCCTGTTTCTACACAGATGACTTCTTATCTTTCGTATTTTGGAATTTGGGGAAGGAAACATTTGGCTTCTTAAATCCTTTTTTTCTCTCTCACACACTGAATTGCAATGGATGATTAAATGTCTAGGAACAGAAATTTTAAAATCCTAGTTTTAGAAGGAAATTTGGGAAAATAAATATAGTGCAAAAGCTGAGTATGAAAAAGTCTAGTATATTTTATATATGCAATAAGTACCATAGAGTATGTCTATTAAAAGTATGCATTACAACTTAAAGATTTAAGACTTCATATTATATATAATAATTTATAAAAGAAATGACTATAGATTTTAATATCTATATGAAGATATTTTAAATATATTCATCAAATATTGAATCTCCTCTTAATATTGAGTTGGCTTATTTCTCTTATAATAAGAATTTTCCATTTTGGTATCATATTATCCTCTGCTGAATTTTAAGGAAAATCCTTGGTGTCAGTTACTGTGGAATGACTTACAAATAAAAATGCAGCAGCTATCATTAGTGACTCAGGGTCAAGTGGCCTACTTTACTTAAACCTAGTGGTGATACGTGCTTTCTTAATTATTTTGGAGGATATAGCAAATAGGCTATATATGATCATTATATCTTGGATCGATACTTTGGAGAGTAAATTAAAATGTAGCATTAGCTTGGTAAGGGTGGAGGCATGAATAAATCACGCACTTAAGAAAGGGAAAATAGTCAAATGGGGGAATGGTGTTGTATAAACATTAATGCTTGATTTAAGAACAGTAGTAGCTACTACTGAGTGCCTATTTTATAGGCATTGAGAAGATGAAATGACACACTACAATTTCATAAATATACAACCAGTGTTACAAAGTGATAGTTCTTCTCATCAATTAAGGGTCATGAAATAAGCTCTATGAATTTCAGATTATAGTAAATAATTTTAGAAATGTTTGAGAATATTTTATGATTATATAAATATACTCAATTTTATATAGGCAAAGGGGTTTTTGGTAGTAGACAATGTAGAAATGCCTTTTATTGATAAACTGGAGTGAATTTTAACTCCTTTGAAGTTGAATTAAAAGTAAGGATTTGAGAAATCTATATTTTTAAATTATATTATGAAACGGTGGGAAGATAATTATTTCTCAAATTATAACAACAAAATATTGACTCTATTGAAATGTGACTGGGAAAGGTTTTTTTTTTTTTTAATGCAGGCTTACTTTAGAATTGTTTTTAGGCAAATACTTGACATTGAATAATTTTATTTTCATCTCTCAGACTTAAAATTGACCTTGAAATCTAGAAACATAATCCGTAAGAACTTAAATTGCTTGCCTTGTAGGAATTCTTCACAGGAATTGTGATTTCTTAATGCTTATAAAAGGTGTGCTAAAATATCCAATATGGGGGAATATTACCTTTGCTTTAAATAAAAGCATTTAACATAATTTACAAAGGGTATATTATATTGTTTTGAAATTAATTTTAAATCTATGTCTTTTAAAAAATCTATTAAAGTTTTTCACATTTCAACTACTTTCTAATTCTGAGGGGTAGATATCAATAGGTCCTATTGTTTATAATACTATTCTTTATTGTAAAGTAGTGCTATGGTAGTTTGAAACTGTAAAAAGGTTTTTAACCAGCTGTTTTAAACTGACCTTCCCAAGCTACTGACAAAAACAGTGTGACCCACATTCAAGAAAACTTATTATTGAAGACATACTATATTGTAGGCATGGTGACCTTCAGTTTTGTTTGCCATAGATCTAGATTATGTAAATGTTCTCAAGGCCAGCCATATAGGAAAATGATCCTTATCACAGACTGATGTGAAAATAGGATCAATATCTTAATTTAAAATACAGATGTAATAACAATCAACTGAAATACTCCTGGAGATATCCAGGGGAAAAATAGAAATACTATGAGAACTCTGGTTGAGAAGGTGTAAAGGGCATCAGATCAACTTCATTACTAGTGATCCCACAAAGCCTCAGGCATCCTCATCCTATAAGGATACCATACCTCCTGCACAGATCAAATCAGCTCAGATCAAGTCATCTCAGTGTCATCTGCTCTGGGCCGTGCTAGAAACATGCAAAAGCATGTTCAATTATTGATATCTCTCCACTCCATACCTCATAATACCTCATACAAACTTCCTTTGAAATGGTTTTGAAAAAAATGAAGAAACAAACCTCGGACATATTACAATACCAGTGAAAAGTTTTCCTCTTCCTTTACGATGTATGTGGAGTACAACCTGCTTGCCTACTTGGATTGTGGTGTCCTTAGTAAATATTTAAAAAAGACCCTAGTCATTATTTTCAGGGTAGGTTTTCCTAAGCATCACTAATTTTATTCATTTTGACTTTACGATAGCTTGGAACATTTAATTTCACAAGACATCATTTTCTGATTTTGTTCTCAAAGTATGCATGTACTTCCTTTGGACACATAGCCTGCTACAGAATTACAAGAGTGGGTCTCTATACTGGTCCTCACATCAGAGAAGTGATGTGTAGTTAAGCGCTCCAGTTATAGAGCCAATCTGCCAATCTGCCATGGTTCAAATACTGATCCAGCCAGTTACTAGCTGTGTGACCTCTGTAATTTCTTTAATCTTCCTGTAACTCATTTTCCTTATCTGTGACATAGATCCTCAAAAGCTCATTGTGGAGATTAAATTATTTAACATATTTAAAGCAGTGAGTGCTTGGCCCAAAGGAAACACTCATTAGGTGTTCAGGGCAACCATATATTCAGTTAAAATTGGAACAATGACATCAGCCTGAGTATGGAGAAAATTTAAATTCTGGGTTTAAATAGAACTAATTATGCTTTCTTTTACTCCCAGAGAAAAATCAGACTCCAAATGTTCTTTTCATGATATATCACTATTTTACATCTGCAGTGTATATCCTTTCACATAATACATATGGTTTAAAAGTACAGTATCCCTATTTTTCTTTTTCATCTGTGAAACCAATGAAATGGATAGATAAGAACCAAAATTATAATGCCCAGTAAAGACTAAGCTTTATTTGTTTTATAAGATGTTAGTCACGAAGCATGATTATAACTTTAAACATTTCATATTCTCATTATTTTACTTAACTTGTGCATGTCCAATGAGTGGAGATATTTGATTATGAGCAATAAACAGTAAAAATAAACTGATAAAGAATACTCTTTTTTGAAACAACTGATTTTTATTTCATATAGAAAGCAGCATATTATATTTGATGATTGTAGAAAAATAAAGACTATTTCTTCAGGTCAAAAATTCCATATCCAATTTGACTTAATCTACATTTTGACAATTGTACTAACCCTTTAGAGAAATTCTGGCCTTAGGCAAGATATTGTTACTCCAAAGAGTTCTGATATCCCTGTGTGAGAGACACAAATGCCCTAAAATTATCACAAAAAGTAAATGTAAAGAGTCTATTAGTGTGGAAAATTGGGTTTTTCTATAAGATATACCAAAGATATCTATGTCTGCCATAAATCAGTCTTTACACGCAGAAGCCCAAAGATTTTCCTGCCTCCTTTTTCTTCCCTAAAACCCTATTATCTGATAAACTCTTTCAGTTACCCTTATATTTATATTTTTGTACTTTTGTCTTTCACAGTCAGAAAGAACTAGCAAATGATGTCACAAGCCCTTTTGAGAAACGCCTGAAAAACTGCCCAAACTTTACTTTTTTGTTTATGCCTTATTCATTGAACTCTCTCAGGTGTAATTCTCTTGATTTTATGGTTCTCTGTTTTCTGTCTTCTACCTTCCCATCAGTTCTGCATAGGTATCATGATTTTGCCTAGAAAACAAGAGGCCTAACAACTAAGTTCCAGTGCCCAGTTGCATGCATTATATGTGCTTATTTCTTTTTATCTTTATGACTATTTAGAAGAAAGTCAGTAAGGATTTGTTACATGGGGTTTAATTTTTGTTTTTGGTTTACTAGCAGAGCATTACTGCAGTTGTCAATCTTTGTGGTAATAAGGGCCCGACGGAGAATGATAGGGGAAGGATCAGAGACATTCTGAAAAAAAAATTATAGTATTAGAATTATAAATGTAAGAATAAAAGGCAAAGAAAGTAGTTATCAAGGATGGTTCTCAGGTCTTGAGACTGCATGATTGGGAGAAGATTGCATCCCCAATCTCACAATTAATTGTGAGACAGTGTAGAAAACAAGTGTGCTTTCTTTTTTAAATTAAGATTTTTAGAAGTGAAAAGTAGATACTAGGGAAGATAACTGAAAATACTAGTAAATCGAGATACAACGGGAGTTATTTTTGGATAGGAAAGATTTGATCAAATATATGTGACATTTAATCACTTTAAATACGTTATTTTAAATGCCATGATTAAATTTGTCCCTGTGTCTTCACCATTTCTGTGAGTTGCAGACCAGATGTTCCTAGGGTGAGATTTACTTGTGAGTGTCTCTCTGTGAAAAAAATAAACCCTGAAGCAGTATTTTATTTAAAAAAAAAAAGATTCATATAAAAATCTTACATAAATCATATATAAATCTTATACAGTGTATTTAATATTTGTGATCATTATATGCCTTATTTTTCTTTGTTAAAATCTGTGGAAAAAAATGTCCCATCTTTTCTACGGGTTCCTGGCTTTAATTGCTGCTGACAGAACCTGAGGCTTGAGACAATGGGATAGAATCACTTCCTAGAGAAGCTCATATCACTGCTTTTTTTCTGTCACAACTACCTTAGAATTGAGTTATCAACCACAAAACATCCAGGGAGTCATTTTGACTGCAGAACACTTTGTCACTTTTGGAAGATTTAGGGTGATGGAATGCAAACTATTTCCAGATGTGTAAAGTATAAACCCTGGATCCTCGGCTGGGCTCTGTGAGAAGACACAGGCGTACTTTCTTTTTTGCATTCCCCGAACCCAGTCATTTCTTCCTAATTCACAAAAATTAATGAAAACCCCTCTACTTCTCTGTCTGGCTTCCACTGTCAAATAATTAGAGAATTTATTTATATTCACAGACATTTGACTTTAATATGTTCCTCTTTAAAAATCTTGAGAGGCTTTCTGCTTCGGCTGCAATAACGTTCACGCTGTTATTAGCTTTAAAAGTTTTTTGTTTAAACCCTGCCTACATTTTTTAGTTTCATGCCATTCAGTGATTGTAGGCTTCTTGATACACTGTTTTTCCCAGGCCCTTGCACTTTGACATTCCATTCTCCCTCTGGAATGCTCTCTCATTGGAAAAACCACTCCCACCCCGGCTGCTTGGCCATCTACTCATCCATCAAGATTCAACTCCTTTTACCTTTAATGGGAAGCCTTCCCAGACAAAGAGATATATACAATCTTCTTGTAACTTCTTATAGATTTTATATGTAATTGCTATTGTTAAACTATCCTATAAAACAATTGTTAGCCTATTGGACTGGTAGATCTTTTAGAGAAGAATCCATGTGTATT
The DNA here is from genome assembly GCF_005190385.1 of Monodon monoceros. Classification (NCBI taxonomy): domain Eukaryota; kingdom Metazoa; phylum Chordata; class Mammalia; order Artiodactyla; family Monodontidae; genus Monodon; species Monodon monoceros. Next base: position 127,158,010 of record NW_021703777.1, read on the forward strand.
CATTTTACAGTCTCAAATCCCAGAACTTTGTCTGGAGCAAAGTAAATACCCATAAAGCCATATTAGACTACATCAATTAATCAATAAATGAACCATCCTAAAACCAGAAGCGAGTGCATTTCTTTTTCTCCTTAGTTATTTAGGCATCTTCCCAATTTACATAAATTAATATAATTATAGTAATCTCTGAATGGCAAAACAAACAAACAAACAACCCCCCCAAACCTAACCATTTCCACTCCTAACATACACTCTCCTGGATTTCATCATTTTTCAACCTTCCTTGATTTTCATGTTCTTTTATTCTGGCCTTACATATACTGCTACTAGCTCTTTTATTTTTTATTTGTTTATTTTTTTTCTGATTGATTGCTTTCTCTTTAATAACTCCTTAATCCTCATATTTCAATATCACCAACTGCTAATTTCACAGTCTATTTCTTTTCAGTTGTCTGTCGCATATAATTCACAAACATATACATAAACATTAAGTAAAAATGAGGTAATCTTATACATGAACATAAAGTGGGATCCACTGTACATATATGAGTATAAGCAGGAGACTGTTGTAATATGGGATAACCAGGGCTACAGGTAATTTATCTGGCTTTCCTTTGGGTTTCTGGGGTTTTCATGTAACAGTTTTTAAGCCTTTGGTGTTTTTGTTTATCATCAGTATTGCACAAGTTATTTTCAGATTTTTCTTTATGGCATTGTGGCAACTAAAGAGTATCTCAGATACTTTTTTTAAAACAAGGATACAACATTTTAATTTTGTTCTGTGAGAATTTTATTACGAGACATGTAGGTACATTTGTACTTTAGTCATATTTTAATAATGATGTAGATATGTTATATATAAATATACATTGTCAATACTATTTAACCTGGTTAATTATTTAAACAAATACTGGACTTAACAAAGGTTAATTATTTAAAACTTGAACTTTTTCCTAGATTTATTGTGATACTTTTCATAAATAGTAAATGTATAACATGACTTTTATTGACTTTATTAGGTGGTTAAATATTTGCAGTAATTAGGAAAAACCCTAATCAAACACAAAGTTTAAAGTTATGGAATGTAATATAACTGTGTAAGGATTTAACTCTTGTCATTTAATTAGAACATAACTAAAATGATTTTTAATGTTTAAGCATGGTAGTGATCTTATTTTAACAAATTCGCATTTTTGTGATGTTTTTAAAGCTGAGTTTGATTCACTGCTTATCGGTTTTCAAATCTCTAATTATCTGATTCTAGATTAAATTGAAGGTCCAAGAGGGAGGTAGTTTAATGAGTTTCTAGAATAGAACTAAAATTAGAATGTATATTTAGATTTAAATTTTAGAATAAATAATTAAAAATTATGGTTCTTATGCAAAGAAGAAAGAACCTTTTATCAAATATGCTATATCTACCTCACAAAAAAAAATGCTTCAATTGAAATCAAGGTTAAAATTTAATTATAATACAAAAAAATTTAAATGACAAGATTGTGTTCATCTATGATAACTGATTTTTTATATTTTATCTCCTTTTGAATTCTTACATCTTCATTTTAAAATCATTTTACATGGAAATATGTACAAAATGTATTATATGAACTACAGTTCTACAAATTAATTAGAGAATATAGTGTAATATTTTTCTAGGAAAAACAGCCTAACATTCTCCTCAGTGGTAACTAGTATCATCTGTGCTATCATGTAGCTGATATCTTGAGGATATGGTTGCCAGATCTAACAAATAAAAATACATGACACCCAAATGTTGCATGGGGGGTATGTATACTAACTAATTATTCACTGTTTATCTGAAATTCAACTGTAACTGGACACCCTGTATTTTATCTGGCAACTCCGCTTAAGAAGTTATTGGCACCTGTAGTCTTGGGTTCCTAACCTGTTTAGTGTGGGGATGTTTTTCTAGATACAGAAAACCAGTGGTTAGCTTTCACTTTTCAGTGAGTCAGATTTCAACCCTTCTGAGCCTGCAGTTCCTGTTATTAATCTGCTATTCGCTTTGACATAGAAGCAACTGAATGATGTTAGGGGAAGTCAGATCATCAAGTATATTAAATAAATAGCCATACTTCTACACACCGTTTCTAAGTCATGTGTGTTGTGTCTCTTTTTTGAAAATAACCTTGTAAAAATTGTGCTATTAGTATTTTATTTACCAGCCCAGAAGATTTTCCACTTATTTTCATGGCTTAGTTATCTAAAGTGTTAGTTGAATTATTTTGAAATCTTATCACTATTTAAGTAGGCTATTAGTGGTTAATAAATTAGATACGTGGCTATGTATTTTTTAAATGAAGATCTTATGTATTTATTCTTAAGTTTTCCCTATCTTTCATTGCTGGAATTTCTCTGCTTGGTTTTCATATAGAAGACAAAGTTGTGCATGTCACTAGTAGTTGGTTTAATATTGTGATACAGTGATGTTGTTTGTTGCAAATAAGTCTAAATAGGTATAACATCCCTATACTTAGAGGAATAACTAATGCCTTGCAGGAATTTTCCAAACCTTTACTTGGAAAATTAATGCTAATTTCAACCTTACAGGGAAGTAACTAATTTGATCTCCTTATAATATTGTTTTGAAGGAAACTACTAGAAATATAAGTATCTAAATATCAGTAAATATCAGCTCCATAATTCTCAAAGAAAAAAAAAGGAAACATTTATTCTTTAAAGAAGCATATGGATGTCTTGTTAGAATTTAGAGACACATAATCATGGTATTTGTCTAAGTTAAATGAAGGATCTTTTGTCATTATTAAAGTAAGAGTTAATTGAGTGGATTTTCTTCAAAAGAAGTTTCAAGGGTATTTCTTTATTGCCATGTAAAGAATGCAATTTTCAAATAGTTGTGGAAAAAATCACAGTTTCCATATTTTAGTACATTATGGTAAAGAATTCCAGAAATTTTTTCAATGATATTATAAACATGGAGAGCAATATGTGTTAGAGAGTTCCATTTCCTAAATATATGCCAATGTAGGGGCGGAGCATTTAAAAAGAATTCAGTCTCCAGACTTGATTTTAAGATACCATTCAGGCAAGGGGGTTTTGTTTGTCAAAGAGAGCCTGGATGGTGACCAAAGTGTTCTTGGTAGGGTCATGTCCTATTACTTTTTTCGCCCTCAGGGAAAATTTGTTAAGCTTTCAAGGCATAATTTTTGACATTTCTAGGTAAGTTTGGAATACATCCATTCAATCTATAAAATGCAAGTACTTTGTCATGCTAAGTTTTTTTAAACAAATATTTTAATATAAAAGTTTATCTCTTTAGCATTTAAAAAGATATTTAGAATATTGACAATTTTTGTGTCTAGATGATTACCATGTGTTTTTTGATATTTTGCTTAAATCAATTCAGGCAATGATAATAATCAAAGTATATTGTCTAATTAAAGGAGTTAATATACTATCACTGTTTTTTGTTGTAGATTTTAAAGCACTCTTAATTAAAGTAGTTAATTAGAGACAAAGATTTTTAAACCAAACAAAATTGAGTTACTGTAATTACACCTACCCTGTTAATACATAGCACAGGGAGATCAGCTCAGTGGTTTGTGACCACTTAGAGGGGTGGGATAGGGAGGGTGGGAGGGAGATGCAAGAGGGAGGGGATATGGGGATATATGTACACATATAGCTGATTCACTTTGTTATACAGCAGAAACTAACACAACACTGTAAAGCAATTATACTCCAATAAAGATGTTAAAATATATATATTAATGGTAGTTGACAAGGTTGCAGTAACCCACAGAGTAGATATTTCTTGCTGAATGTACTATTGCCTTAATAAGAAGGTAGTTTTAAATCACACATATTCACATACACACAAACACATACAAGTATATAGAAATTTCTAAAAGCCTATGGATTTTCTATCTACAAGAAATTCATGATGTTTTGGGAGACTCACTTGCTCAAACAAAGCTATGTGAAGGTAATGGTATTCTGCCATACTTTTGGATTCTACTTGTAGACAGATAGAAGCCCCTATTTTCAAGGCTATGAAGTCTTTTAACTAACAACAAAATGTGGTTTAAAAATAAGCTCCGTTTGTAATACTAAATACTGTAATTTTCACAGGTGGTACATATAGGGCTTTGCACAGTGCATCAACACTGCTTGATCTCAAGGGTAACTTCCAGCTTATGAAATTAATTCTGTCTTTGCCCACACCATTCTTAGTAAGCAAATGAAGTCCAATTCATTTCTATTTTGTGACCTCAAGTTCATATACAGTCTCCATCACAACTAAAAAATAGCAGTTTTGGTCACTAGGTTCTGGCACTTAGGGGTGCCAGAATTTCTAGAGCTAAAATGTCTATAAAGAGAATATTATGCTCAATATGTTTGTCTCCTATCTTAGAAAGGATCCATTTATTGATGTACATTTCTAATCCACAAAACTACACTTACTGATTTCTTATCCCTTAAAATACCCATGGATTTATCTTTTAATTTAATAGGCATTTAATAATTGCAAATTATGTTGTAAGCATTGCGTGCATATATAGACTAAACTAAAAATAAACACTTGGCTTTACGATGTATTTCTTAGGTGAGTGGTCTGAAGTCTTATTTGAGTCATTTATTTCAAAAAGTTTCCTTTCTAAAAAACTAATCAAGTTTACAAATGGGAATCACCTCCTCCAAATGAACTCTTGCTTTCTAGATATATTCTATAATCTCTTAACTCTGTCAAACTAGAATAAAAAGGCATATTGTTTGATGAAAGGAAATTTAACATGAGGATGCTGTGAACATTATGAAATAAATATAAGAATGCAAGTTTATATTGCTCTGAGCTACAGTTATTAGACAGAAAGACAATCTATATTATACTAACAGAAGGCTGTCAGTCTCTATAATTCATAATAAACCATAGCATGTAATTTTTTTAATTATATATATATTTAATTTCAAATATTTTTGTAATTTTTTGAGAGGAGGAAAACATTTACAATATGAACAAGATACAACTATATTAAAAAAATAAAAGCAAATATAAGGGCGTTCCAGTGGGAAGATCAAAAACAGAACAGCGACCCATTTTAATAGTTAACACAACTATGCTCATCTCAGAACTTTAGGGTTAAACAGAAAAAAAACTCTTTAGAGACATTTTTGAAGAGAATCTTCAAAAATGGTTCAAGAATAAGACAGAGGAAAGTTAAAAGAACTGATTATTCGCTGGACAGATCTCTAATGGGGCTTACTTTTAAATGATCTTTCAGTTTATGATGTGCTTTCACACAGGGAACAGAGAGTAGATGTTTCTGACTCCTACAAGGGGTAATGGGCTTAAACTCTTGTACTATAGTTCACTTTATACATAAAGAAGTGTCCTGACCCTGAGGCTCAGGAAACATTTGAATGACTTCCCGAGTAGCTTACTGATCTCAGCTTCTAGAAGTTTTTCACTGTAGTGGAGAGTCTCCATCATCTGGGATATTTGAAGGCTGTTCTTTCTTTCAGTGGCAGAAATAGATTAGATCACTTCATAAGCTTTATTTATTACTTTAGCTTCTGTGATTTACGCTGTCATAAAGTATAAAGAGTATTATGCTTCCTGCTACGCAAGTAGAGGAATGTGAATATTCAAATGATTAAATTGTCATTTTAATATATTATACAATATTATTTTTTCACCAGATTTTTAGTAAACTATAGTATGTTGAAGAAATAGAATATCACTGGTGATGTTTTTCAATTATTTTTTGCAACATACATATTTACAGACAGTCTTCTTAAGTCATTCATCAGAATTTTTAAATGTCCAACAGTTTAATATCAGACTTTACAAATTACCAAAGGCAGTAACACGATTCCACAGTATAAGGAAAAATATGCATCATGGAACTTTCATTAAAACAGTATGTATATGCTGAAAATATACATACGTATACCTGTTAAATATATACACACATATATATGCTAAATTATAAAAGGTAGATATTTGAACCTCTTCTCCATTAATAGTAATTTTTCATCTGTAGTTCAGGCAGTAAGATAAATGTGTTAAATGTAACATTTATATGACTCACTTTGAAGAATAAATGCAGTGAATGAATAAATAGAGGTAAAAACAAACAAACAAATAAATAAATAAATAAAATAAAATTCCAGTAATCTGGAATCACAGTATCTGGAAAGATAGTCACAAAGTTGTTAGCAGCAGTTATCATTTTTTGGGTATTTTTGAGTGCTTTTATTCTTATTTGGCTTTTTCTGTGCTGTTTGAATTTTAAATTTTTAATGAATTTTATTTTATTTTTGAATTTTTAAAGTAAATATGTGTAATTCTACAAATATATATATATTGTAAATACTTATAAGTACAGCTTTTTAAAAACATATAATTAAGGAAGAATTGACATAGTTAAAAAAAAAGGAATGCTAATAGTCCTTTTTCTATTACTTTTGACTTGAATGAAAATAAAATATTTTATTCATATCAAGTAACTAAATCCCTCTACATGCTGATGAATAGCTAAGGAAAAATGCATTTGTGAAATGAAAAGAAAAAGTAGAAATTCTCCAACTATGCTTTGATAATTTCAAAACATATACAGAATACATCAGAAAGCATGAAGATTCAATGTATTTGACCCATACTCTGTAGCCTGAAATGCTTAACAAATGCATGACCATAATCGTTAATACTGTGGAATAACTGTCCTTGGTATGGACTCTAAAATGTAATAGCGTCAATTTGTCTCTTATATTTGTGTGCTACTTCCAACATTAACCCATATATCCCCCAAAGAACAATGATTTTTCAGTATTCAGACTCACCTTTTAAAAGCCTTGAAACAGGGGGCCTCCCTGGTAGTGCAGTGGTTGAGAGTCTGCCTGCCGATGTAGGGGACACGTGTTTGTGCCCCGGTCCGGGAAGATCCCACATGCCGTGGAGTGGCTAGGCCTGTGGGGAAAGAAAAAAAAAAAAAAAAAAGCCTTGAAACAAAATGTATATGACTGTAACTTTAGTAATAATATATTTTATTTTCTCTAGTTTGTCTAGCAATACTTAACATTCGGGAAATTAGCTTTTGAAATAAAGGAAATCTTCCCTCTCCATTCTAATTTGTTCTGACCTTCAACTTCAGCCCTTACACTTGTCCTATTCAGATTTGCATTCCTGAATTAACAGATAGATGGGAAGAGGTAAATGTAACGAAAGGTGATTATATTGTTCGGAGAACTACTGCTTGTGTTTATGTTTCAGATATTGAGTATATTATATGCTAAACATGTGTTCTTGTAACAGTGAACCACTTTAATAACACGATTTTTCTGTATCCTAATTAAATCAAATGAACGTATAATATCTAGGTTAATAACTTATTTTATAAGTAATTTTTTTTTTTTTTTTTTTTTGCGGTACGCGGGCCTCTCACTGTTGTGGCCTCTCCCGTTGTGGAGCACAGGCTCCGGACGCGCAGGCTCAGCGGCCATGGCTCACGGGCCCAGCCGCTCTGCGGCATGTGGGATCTTCCCGGACCGGCACACGAACCCGTGTCCCCTGCATCGGCAGGCGGACTCTCAACCACTGCGCCACCAGGGAAGCCCCCTATAAGTAATCTTTTAACCTAATTAGAAATATTTTACTCATTTAAACATGTGTTAGGTTGACTAATCTCTGCATTTACACTAAGAAGTAGCTTTTCAGTGTATTCATTTTTTTCACATAATGAGTTAGTTTATAGGTTGAGTATATATAGGTCATTACTGAGTTTCTTTTTTATTTTGAACTAGTAGACTGTTTCCTAAAAATCAGTAGTTTCTGATTTATACTGTTTAAGAAAAACTTCAAACTGTAAGTAATATCTCCAACTTATTTTGAAAAAAAATAATTTGTAAAATTATTTCTGGGTTGTCCAGAAAAGTGCAAGATTACACCTTGTGTAGTTATTAATAATGCTCCGTTTCAGCTACACAATTGTGCAGTTTAGACAATACGTTATTTGATCACTATAATTATTTGTTCCAATTCATTTTCTAAACCTGTGTTTCTGTGATGGCTAAATATTTTAATTTACTTGAGAATTTTAAATCCTGATTGATACAAACAAAATGTAAATCATTCATATTTATCAAGTTTATCACGAAGCAGAGAATTTGAATTCAAAGGCATAGGAAAATAAGATTCGATTCTTTTAAAAGAGTGAAGTTTCTATTTGCTTATATAATAGAATACTCTTTGTAGCATTATGACCAGGTAAGTTATAATAGCTACCATGTGGTCCCCTGTTATAGCTAATTCATTTTATAATTCATGATATTATATGATATTATAAAAATATGTTTTGATTATTTTCAGTACTGGTTACTACACAGAAGATGTATATATTCATTTTCACTTTGATTTCTGTCAGTGGTGGTACCTGATTTTTACAATTTTAATTGATGTATCTTTGCTAAAAGGTGAACTAATGAAGAAATGCTTGATGGTCTGGTCAGAAACTGAGTTTGTGAGGAAAAATAAATGAGAGAATCAGGGAAAATAAATTAAGAAAATATAAAACTAGAAAATCTACTTGAAATGAGTGGAAATACCATAGGAGAGGAAGTGAACTCATCAGCATGTTCTTACATTCGTAGAAAACAACAAAAAAAGTAACTTTTCACCAGTTTGAAACAATTCAGTTATGCTACTTAATGTTGTACTTATTTTTTAATGAGATACACATATATGTGTTTTTTAATCACAATTGAACCATCTTGATTTTTAGCTCATTTTTATTATACATCTCTTATGTCCCAGATACTGATCTAGGAGATGCAGTCTCTGTTCTCATTGTGCTCATGGTCAAATATCACAAAGATTATGAATAAGTGGGAAGAAGTATCCTTTATCATTATAAATTAAATACTTAAGATCATAAATTCTGAATGATTGAATCTGGACATCCTGCTTCATAATTCATTTTATAAGACTGGGCCACATTCAATAATATCTTTTTCTCCCTTTCGCCTATTCCCACCTTAGAAGAAAACTGATTCCTTTCAGGGGATAAATTTACCTTACAAAATTATAAGCCATAAAAAGATTTGGTTTTTATATAATTCTAAAAAAATTAGATAAAATAAACCTCAAAAATGTGAATCATCCTTTAATTTTTAACTACATGAACACTTCCTGGTACAGTTTTCTCCTATTATATGTAGATTTAATACATGTAACTTAGAGCTTGTTAAATTAAATATATAACCACTTATCATAGATATTCTAAAGACTTGTTCTAGAAATGTAAGGACCACAATTTTTTCCTCTATTCTGATTGTGCATAAATAGTGAAGTAGGGATTGTTTTGTAGATAACTTTAAAAAGTTAATCACATAATTGAGGGTTGGTATATAAAGCTCACATTTCCCATGCAAAACTGATTTGTATAAATGTCAAAATTGTCATTTTCAGAAACCCAAACAACAGAATGACTGTGGCTATTAGAAGCCAAGGTGACACAGAAATATCTTGCCACTACCTGGGTCTGGTAGGGGGATACAACTTGTTTCCAGCTGTATTTGCTTCTTTTACAATACTGTGCAATTCTAAACACCAACAGTCAGGCTGTTTCTCTTAGAGTATTTTTCTTTTCTTTTTCACAGCACGGAAAAGGATATGCTAGTCAATTCTACAGGACTTACCTGAAGCAGCATGATTTGCACAAAGTCGACCAACAAAAGCATCAACTTTTCAACTTCATTATCTTGGCCATCCAGTTAGTTGTGTGTAACTGAGTATTAGGTTGCCAGCGGAGTCATTATGGCCAATTATAGGACCTAATTGCTCTCAGCAGGCCTGAGAAATGAGTTGAAATGTGCAGAACTGTAGAAACTTTAGGCAACTGATTTTGCCTCTCCGATCAGTGTGTGCCTGTTTACAGCACTATATATCTTTCTCTCTCCAAATGTCACTGAGCCCTTTAGATGTTTATATTCACCACGAGAAGCCAGTTATAAAGATAAAGGAAATTTGTGCATTATAAATGCAATATCACTGTTTTAAGCTTGACTGTTTTATATTATTTTTGTGTGATCAAGTGTTCCCCAAACTATTCCAACTTTACAAGAGAGATTGTGATTATGTTCTTTTCACCTGTGGGTTATAAAAAATGTTGTATTCTGAAGACCCACAAAATATCAAAGACATTCTGTAGTTTATACACCGTGTTGCAAAGTGTTTACTGTACTATTTCAAAGCTTCTAAATAAATATAAAATATATATATTATATTATATAATTTTCCTAAAATGTGGTACAACTTAGTTGGTTTTTAAATGGATTCATACAGTCCACATCATATAATAAAGTAAAAGGTAATTCAGGGTCCCAAAGATAACACTTACTAAGAAAAAAATAATCATTAATCGTTTCCTTCCAGTTTTTGTATCTTATTCAACCCTGTTTTTCCTTGTTTAAAAGAAAATGAAGCTCTAAGCTGCAAAATTTTGTCAAGAACTCGTACTGATTTTCAATGCCAAAGATATAGCTGTCGATGTTATCAGAGGAGCGCTGAACATGTACTATCAAAATATCTAACAATCTACATTATTTCGATTCTATTTCTATGGCTTTGAATTTAGAATCATTTAAAGATTTTATAAAGAATTTATAAATTCACCTGTATCTGTTGTTAGGAAAAAAAAAAAACACTGGGTGTGCCTGTACATTCTGTGGTGTAAAATATGTTATTGAAAATTATTATTTTAAATGAAGTTCTTCAATCATATAATTCACACAAAGTTTTATTTTACATAGTTTTACATAGTTTTGTGACTTCTAATAACACATGCATATAAAATCTATAACTCTATATGAATATATAGAGGTACATAAATATCTGAACTGGTACAGAATAACTATAAGATATAAAGGATCTCTAAATTTAAAACAAATTACATAAATTTGGAGACAGAAACATGGTACATTACTCTTTTAGTGTTATATGTGAAAATTTTATAGCTTAAATATAGTCAGTGTTTTATTAATGAGAAAATTCTTCATGAGTGGGCCTTGAAAAGTGAAGTTTGCTTTTTATGTTTATGTCAACAAGGTTAATTATTAAATTCAGTAAGATGCATTTTCATTTCTTTTACATATTTTCCTTTTATTATACTGTTTGTTGCTTGTTGAAGTACAATTAAGAAAGAAAAATCAGAGGATGTGATAATCTTCTAAGCAAAAACCAGATCTGTCACAGTTCCCCTCTAAAAACTCCCTCAACATTGTATCTAAATGTTTGCCAAACCCAAATTGCAGACTGATTTTGAAATATTTCCCTTAATTTTAACAGATCTTATGTTCGATGATAGTTTGAATCATGCTATGTTTTTAAAGAACAGACTAAACTTAGCACGTAACAAATGTTTTCCACCTAATTTTATGTCATCTAAATGGGAATACTTTCCTAGATTTAACATTAAAATGCATACATATATTCCTAGGTCCTTGATGTGTATATTTGAGTGATATCTTGGTATCACTCATTTTTCTTATCAGATTAGACATTAATATGTCATAATCCCAATTTATATATCAAAGTAATGTGTGTGATGTTCCAGCATTTTGGGGACCCTTTAAAAATAAATGAAGCTAATTTGTCACATATGACACATAAAGCACACACACTCACTAGATCCAGCAGTAAACTTTTCTTAAAATTTTGGCATTACTACATTAATATTTTGAATGATAGACTATTTTAGTAAGGAAACATTTTTATATAATTTAACTAGAAAAAAGTCTGTTTGTTGTAACTGCTTTTTAAACAAGAAAATTATTTTCTTGTTGAATCACTCTGCTTTAATTAAAACTTTTCACTCACCATTCTACAGTTATGGGGAAACTCATATCCATCTGCCTTATTACACGCACTGAAAATAAGGTTATACTCACTTCCTATGTAACAGCTATATTAATTCATTTGACTTAAAGAAATTTTATTTAATTATTTAATCCTTTATATCATTGTGTATAATTTCCCTTGAACCAACTTCTCATACCATATATTTGTCTATTTGTTTTTTTAATATATTATAGTAACCTGTTATACTAATTTGCATTTTAGCTCTTAAATTTTATCAATCTACAAAAACAAAAAAACACAAAATTTTTACCTAATCTGTGGGATAAATAGAATTATTTAAACAAAAAATAGTAAAAGATTAGCTATTAATGTATCTATTGCATCCAGAATAAGTCAGAAGTTACAACAGAGTAAAGATATGATTTTATTAAACATTTATCAAAATGTTTTCTCCCAGTGAGGGGAACCTTGAGATGGAAGTATGCAACCAATCAATAATGAAGTTTTTCAAACAAACATTTATGAGATTTGTATGAAAAGGAATTTTAGAATAAGTTTTATAATTAATCTAGTCATCCTAATATCCAATCTTCCATAATTGTATACATATCAAAGGAAAATAATACCCAAATTATTAGACAGTATTTCATCAATGAATTATTTCAGAAAATAATCATGACATTTACTTCTTGTTAACATGGCTAGTTTTAGAGTAGTAAAAGTCAATATTTTTCTGTGGAAACAGTGTCTTGATGTTTCAGAGGTATGTCAAATGACAATTTTTAGAAATATTCCATCTGTATGTAAAATTCTAATTTTTAACTTGTGAACATAAGTTTGTGACATCATTTTAAATCAAATATTTAAATATCACATTAGAATTACTTTACAGATATAATGATGTCTGCATCATTATAAGTGTATCATCTTTCTTGGTAAATACTAAGGAAATATGCATATTTTATTTTATGAAGATATTAAATGCAATGCCTTTATCAAACATTGCAAATTAAGTGCTATGGTAGAAGATTTAAAGATTTTAATTACTTTTTCTCCTGTTTCATTTCTTAATAGTGCTATAATTTGCTGTTGGGTCGTTTGTAATGTAGAAACCCTCCTGCATCTCCCGTAAGAGGTGAAAAGAAAATCCTCACAATTTTTGACATAAACTTTAATAACTGTGCATTAATTGTACCATTTTACCTTCCAAAAGTTATTTACTGGTGTAAAGTTCATCTTTAATATAGTTATTCAGTCAGAATGTTGCAAGTGTTAAGTAGGATAAAGAAAACTACTCGTTACTGACTGATAATAGCACTGTTATTTGTCATTGCATGTGGTTTTTTTCTCCCCTTTATATTTCTGTGTGTGTGTTTAATACCCAAGGAGTTCAAAAATACTGAAAACATTGATATACTTGATAATTTTTCTGAAAATCTTATATTTTTCATATTGCAATTTCTTGGGTTATTTATCTTTTTCAACTCTAATTTTGTAGTGGTAAAGGCTTTGCACTTAACATCCTTTTTATGTTCCTTTTTAACAAGGAAAAACAGAAAATGACAAAATTCCATATTTTTTATGCCATGGAGTAGTAAAATTATTTTATATATTGTTAGCATTTCAAGGAATATCCCTCTGCTAGGTCAAACAAAAATCCTTAGACAGTAATTTGTGAAACTACTGTTCGGTAGAGTATTTTTGTTTTCTTCTAAAACTTGGCATAGGTTTTAGATTATAGCATTCTTTGAGAATGCTGGTAGATGGGTGCCGCCAGAGTATTGCAGGCAATAATATGACTAAAATTCTAATACCTTTAGTGTGCATGCATGTATTTCTAACCACTGCTATTTTTTAAGTATTTGTAAAATTAGAAAAATGGCTTTTATTTCTTGAAAACTTGTCACATGCTCAGTTTGAAGTTTTACACTCCAGATGTTTTTGAGTTGCATGAAAATAATGCATTAATGATGCAAAAATATTGAATTTTCACATGAGACTCAAAAATTTCTGAATGAGAGAACTCAGACTTCCAATACATCCATACATCCTTGAGCTGAAAGTAAGCAGGGAATTTCAGCTTTAAACACATTTTTGAGACAGTTATCTGTGAGTGAAAACAGGGTATTATAACAAAAGATGAGTTTAAATCTTAACTATAGTGTTTGTTACTGTGAATGCTATAATGATACCTAAGTAAAATGAGTGTAAATGTAATATATTATTTTATACTGCTGTATACATACAAAATAAATAAAACTAGGATACATATTATGCCATTTTTCCATGCATGGATCTTCCACTTACGCCTGTGGGAGCTTTGGATAAAAATCAGTGGCAAAATATGGCTCTAAGTTTAAAAACAACTAATGCTGATTTAGTAATTTTAGTCTTAATATATCAGGTCTAAGGGGACATCTGTTCAAAACTGTTTCATTTGAAGCAACATATGCTAGGTTTAAAGGATTTCACTATATTTATAGCTTTGAAAGTAGGCATTTAGTTCCATATGATTCTCATGATACCCACAATGAATATTTTATATATATATACATTTCCACCTGATGTTATATTTCTTTTTAATTTTTTAAGTGGTAGTAATACAAAGGTCCACAAAGATTAATACAAAGGTTTTATATAGGATATGAGTGCCTTCAAGCAATAAAAGAAAAAACACTTTATCTAAAATTTAGAAACAAACTATTTCATATTTAAAGTTGATAGAAACATAAAAAAATCATATGGGTATCATTTCCCAAGACAAAAATATGAATTAAGGAATAGACTTTTCTGTAATGTGAAAACATCTGAATGAATCTTATAGAAATTTACATTCTGAAATAGCTAAAATGTAATAGAAGAGATGTATGCTTCTTAATCCCATGTGTGGATTGTATAAATTATTTTCTTGAGTTCAAACCACACATATCTGGACAGAGGTTCATTTTATGAAGCAAAGAAGGAGAAGACTAGGTATTTGAACAACTAATAATGCCAACGTTATGGTGGGAAAGAACTGAATAAAATATACAGGAATGATAGTTCTCAATGAAATGTTAACAGCTATAACCACAAGTTGCTTTGGTTCCCCTATAGACCTGTATCTCCTACCCCTTATTATTATACTTTCTGGGAATCATATCATGGACTCTTCTATTTAACACAGATTATGAATTTTCAGAGCTAAAATTAAATTTATTATATTACAAACATAAATTAAATTTCACCAATGAGGGGATGTAACATGGCAATATCTGCCTTCAAGAAAATTCTAGTTTGCTTTGGGAATGAAAGAAATAAGAGGAGAATATTAAATAATAAAATAAGCAAATAATTAACGGATTACATTTGCGGTCAAAACCCAACAGTGGGTCATGAGAGCAATTCAATATTTTAAGACGACAGCATTAAATCAAAAATAAGTAAATGGAATAGGAAAAAATAGCATAGAAAAGTATCAAAACTCATTACTCATGGTAAAAGCCAATAATTCTTTGTAAAACATTTTTCAGATACATGTGTGAAATAGGTCACCATGTGAACTGTATTTCTTGCTGTGAACATTGTCCTAAATGTTAGAAAAGCACTGCACCATATGATCTCTATTTCAAATTTAAACTTTTTGAATGCTGTGAGAAGACAGGCAAGATCTTTTTGAAAAGTCACTTCTCATCTGAATCTTAATCTTTACCTTTGCAAAATATGGAGAAGTACACTTAGTTGTAGAATCTTTTGAGAATTAGGTGAATTGATGCATGTGAAATGCATAGCACAATGTTAACGCACCATTAAGTGGCATATTTTATTATTAATATTGTTTTCCATTACTTTATTCTTGGTTACCTAAAGTATGGAATACAGTCTGAGAATGGAAATAATTCGTTTCTCAAAATTCCAGACTGCTTTAGAGTTGTATTTAAGTAGTGCTAATTTCAAAACCTCGAGATGAAAAGAGACCTGATTTTGATATCCACTCATCAGCTCAGCCCATGTGTGCCTCTCTATTTATTGGTGGTACAGAGTCCAGGAAGTCAAAATCACAGCTGTTGAGTTCCAGTCATCTCCCTCAACTCTTTTTTGCAAATCTCAAGTTGCCCTCTATCCCTACTAAAGAAAAATATATATGTATGTTTGCACTAGGCCATATTTACCTGATTTTTTGACCTGACCCCAATGTGCTTTCTGAATATCATTCTATTTCCATGCAAAGAAATGTGGGTTGGAATTAACTGCATATCTGACAGAATCACACTTTTTGCATATGACATTATAAATATTATAAAAGGAATTTGGGCAGTATTTACTATCTGCTCAGTGGAAATTGCATTTCTTTTTTAATGGTTCTGATCGTAGACTTCTTGAATTTGTCCTTTCTTAGCCTGGCAGACTGTTCTCCAGAGCTGTGCTTTGGCTGTGCAAAAAGTTTAAACATTTTTCTTTTTTCTCTTTAATCAATTGGAAGTTTTATGTCCTTGTCATAAAAATGGGATTTAAATTTATCAGTTAAAATAAGGCAGTTCATATTCAACTATGACTAAGTTAATGTTTCTAAGGGAACATTTATATTTTAAAGGAAATTTATTAATCCATGTGAAAATTTCTATTGAGAATATTGTGTAGATGAAGATACTTTTTGTCTTATTTCCTTTTAACTTATGTACTTTTGAGAGCAGTTGATAATCATTGGGCAACACCTAAAGGAATCCACTTAGGAGTAAGGACCATTTAATTAACATTGCCATCACCTAGTCTGGAGCACAACTCCCATTCCCTCCCCTTCCCTTATCAGTGTGAGTGACTCGTCTCTTAATCAGGACAATGGGAAGAATATGATTGTTGACAGGGTGAATTGCATAAACCTGAAATTCTGAATTTTATTCTAAAAGTGTGAGACTGTCATTCTCAGTTGTGTTTCCTAATTAACAATGGAGTGAGTGGCAACTTTCAAAGTTTTCTGTCAATTCTTTCTCTCAAAATTGATATCCATGTGTGTGTATGTGTGTGATGGGTAGGTATTAATCAACAACAAAAGAAACTCATATGGGTGAATACACGAAGAGAAAGAATTGTATTATAGGTAAACAAATTCTGTGCCCTTCCATTAATTAATGTTTAGAATATCAAAATGCCTAGCTGAAAGGTAATAATATTTGATTGCAACAAGCTGGCTTGGGCTTTTCCACACTTGGGCAATCAGTGATCAACTTTTTTTGACATTTTGTGAAAACCACCCTTATTTATTACTGGGCTACATAGACCACAAAGAGACAGCACAGTGGTTACAATAAAATACACTGAGTAAGGATGAATTAGAGAGAGAAAGTGAGAAACGAGAGAGGGAGAAAGAAAGAGACTATGATCATCTTCCTTCATTCTGTGGTTTTAAGAGACTGAGAAGCAGGTTTGATTTCTGAAGTCTATGTAGTCATATACATATGTAACTTAAAACATGGAGAAAAGTAATAAAAATAAATGATTGTTGAGTAATTCTTGTTAAAATATGACAAAGAATGAAATAAAGTGATGCAGTATGCCCTACGAAGTAGTAAAAAAGAGAAGAAATACATAAATTGTATTTCAAAATATAGTAATACCAAACTCTTTCACTGAGATGCCTGAAGAGATGCTTCCTTTGTTTCCATTGTTTCTTTGACAAAGATGTATGGATTCATGTGCCCAGTGTTTGCAAATATTACTCAGTTCAAAGATGTCTCAATGATCCTAAGATAATGTACTTGTAATTATAGGAACCAGAACAAGGGAAGAATTGGCGATACCATTAGCAAATCATGTGGAATCATGTGACACTGTCATAACATTTCATAAATCTATACGACAAGGCTGTACCACTGTGATTATCATTTCAGGGTATTGCTGCTGAGGTGGGAAGCAAGTTTTCAACTGCAAATCAGTTACTTGGAGTGAACAAGGTGTACATAGTAGGCATTTTAAAATATTAGCCTTTAGATATTAGCATTTTAGATATTAGCACAGAGTTTTAGTTTAAGATGTAACATTTCTTTTAACATTCTTAATAGAAGAGTGTATTCCAACATGAGATATAACAATTGAAAGATAAACATAAGTGCTGCAAATTACTAAGCATTACCCAATTTAGATTTAGTAAGATAACTCATAAGAACAGACCGAAAGTTGTAAATATCTAGCTAGACAACAAATGAGCACAACTAACTTCAGATTGGACTAGTAAAAATGGAGGGGGAAGGACAGAATTGACAGACATGTCAAATAATAGATGGATTGAACTTCCTCTTGGATTAGATGGTCAGCTGACTGATGAGGGAGAGGGAGAAGTTATCACTGAGATTTTTTTTGCCTCAGTGGATCTTGCTGCCTTTAAGCAAGACAATACAAAAGAACAAAAAAAGGTTTGGGGAGAAGGTAATCTTATTTGTAGAAGAGCTTGTTAACTTTCTCCTTACCATTCAAGCTTTATTAAGCTTGTTATCCAAATGGGACCTGATCTGCCTTATGTATTAACATTCCCAGAGAATTCTAGACTTTTATCCTTATGTCACATGGAAGTCTCTCTACTGTATTCTACTTTATTCTTTGTGTGATAATTGATTATTATTACTATTTAAATTATACTTCTTAAGTTAATTTTTTCATTAATTATGTTTATTTGGAAATCATTCTAAAAATACATAGTATGTAAATTATAAATATTTTTAAAGTTTTTTTTTTCTTGTGTAACTTTGGCTACTGTATATGCCAAAAATGGGCTTGACCAATTTAAAGAGGATACAGATTAAACCAAACCCTCTAGCTCTTTTTTGTGACACATACATGACACATAATGAAGAGGAAGCCATGTAAATAAAAATAAATAAAAGACATAATAAGTGTATAAAACTTATTTTTTAATCTTCCTTTAGCATTTATTTTTGAAAAAGTCATAACACTTTCATGTTTTTGGCCCATATTCATAAACTATTATCTGACCTCACTTAGCAATTAATCTTATTTTCTGTTTTGCTTTGTTTATAAGTGGGCCCTGAAGAATAATAGGATTTTAGTGCAGAACAGAACCTTGAAAATATTCTGGCCCTTATCCTACCTATGAAGATGAGACAAATACAGACCAACTGATGTAAGAACCTAACCATAAACCTAACTCTTCTTATCCAGACCCTTTCTCTTAACTCTGAGCTCTGGGTCTAGGGCAGGATATGCTTCCAGTCTCTGTGTTTTATTTTAACTTGAAATCCTAGGAGTAACTATACTTAAAAATAAACAAATAAGTTATAGCATCTAGAACTTCATTTATGTTTTAAAATTTCAATGTTCTCCCTGTCACATGGTCATTGGTAAGGATGATTCTCGTGTATAAGACACCATGAAATTTGGACTAAGAAACTGAAGTCAGTTCTGACTGTCCTTTTGTGATTTAGTTTTAGAATGCTGTTTTAATATACGCATTTCTATTCACCTTAACAACATGTTATGTGGGCAGCGAATAAGCAAAACTGGAGTCAAACAAACATGAGTACATCTCCCAGAGAAATCATATTTAACAAACTGCTGCTTCACCAAGAGTACATCTGCATAACCTAGTTTTACAAAATTCACATCATCCCACCCAATAAGTTCACCCAGTGTAGCTCAACTTACTTCAACTAATTTCATCAAATACTGAAAAATAAATAAGGTAGGAAAAGGGTAGTTTTAATTATCAACTATCCACCCTATTGATGAGGGAGAGATTTCCACCCTAGGGTTATAGGATGGAGAACACACGGCATCTGAAGCTGGACAGACAGGGTGAAATTGAAAACAACCTATTAGTCACATATTCTCACAGCTTGAGGGGGAAGGACACCACACAAAACACAGGGCCACAGTGGGGTTACAGTCAGGGACAGAATGAAAACCAGGGGCTACGAGAAGCAGGCTTTTCTGGTATCAAAAGGGAGGGTTTCTCCTTGGTTCCTACTGAAGGATGTGCTTGGTCTGTTTGAATTCAATGGGACTGGCAAGGAAATGCTACTCCTTGTTATGTCAGATGTCAAGGCAGCGCATAACATTTGGCCTTAATTTTAGCCCTTAGACCATGATTGACTCCTTGATGCCTTGCCATCGATTTTTATGTTGGTGATGAATTGAGATTTCTAGGGAGTAGAAATGCCTCTTTAGGATGTGAAATAGGCACTTGAGGAGGAAGAGGGCCACATAGTGAGGTGGTTTTCAAAAACATGAATTTTAGAGGTGTTCGTTTTATAGCCAATAAGGGAAATTGAGGAATCTTTGTGGCATTGTAGAGGGAGTGCTTGTGGCTTCAGACTAATCCATGCCTGTGGCAATAGCAGGGGGTCCATTTGCTCTCATGGAAGGGGGCATTATATCTCTCAATTAAACTGACTGTCTGCGGTTTAGTGGGGACATGGGAGGTGCATTGAATAACTTCTTCAAGAGCCCAACTTGTCAATTTTGAGAAGTGAAATGAATGCCTTGGCCGCTATCTATTATGATCATTGGAATTCTGAAGGGGATAAGGAGTGTTCTGATGACGACTTGAATTGGGGACTTAGTACAGGTGGTGACATCTCTACCTTTATTTATAGTTTAGGTCTCTGTGAGGCAAGAGATTCCCAGAGTCCTTTATCTCAAAGGGAAGTTCTCTGGTGGTCCAGTGGTTAGGACTCTGTGCTTTCACTACCATGGCCCAGGTTCAGTCTCTGGTTGGAGAACTGAGATCGTGCAAGCTATGTGTTGTGGCCAAGAAATTAAAAAATAAATAAATTTTTTTAAAAGAGGGCAACTCATGGGCTTCCCTGGTGGTGCAGTGGTTGAGAGTCCGCCTGCCGATGCAGGGGACACGGGTTCGTGCCCTGGTCTGGGAAGATCCCAAATGCCGCGGAGCGGCTGGGCCCGTGAGCCGTGGCCGCTGAGCCTGCGCATCCAGAGCCTGTGCTCTGCAACGGGAGAGACCACAACAGTGAGAGGCCTGCGTACCGCAAAGGAAAAAAAAAAAAAAAAAGAGGGCAACTCTTAAGTAAGTTAATAAAAATGTACTGTATAGTAAATGGGGTCATTTACTGGCCTGGGTCTCTGGTGTTAAGATGATTGTCTGATGTGTGGCTAACTGTGCTGGCTCTTAGATCCTGTCATTTATCAGGGACATCCTGGATTAGGAATGGAAAGCAGCAACATTCCACTGAGCTCCATCATATGTAACGGTAACAATATGGTCTGTAAAGTGTATAAAGTCCCATTAATGGTCACTCAGTTGCTCCCAAGGGACTCTCCAGGTTGCCAAGGAGTCTGGGAGTTCATTGACCTCCTCTAGCACCGTGACATCTGACAAGGGACTGAGGAGAAGTGAGGCTATCCCATCCTGCAGGTGGATATGTCAGAGGGTCCGAGTTTGGGTCCAGCCTATAGAAAGGAGGCCATGGTCACTGTGCAGAGCTGGTAGACTCCTGGTTGCTTCCATAACCTGAGGCATAAGGGCCAGCTTGGAGTGGAAGCATAGATGTCCAGGGTTTGTGAGAGACTATTTTCAAAAGAGCTTAGCACGTGGCCAACAGTCACCACTCTAATGGTATATAGCGCAAGGCCAAGGAGGGCAGCCTCCTGTATGAGAATTCATAGGAAATTTATGGCCTTCATAGGTGGTCCAGAGACTCCAGGAGCCATGAGAAGAGGTTGCTACAGTCTCTACAGTGAAGGAATCCCTGGGAATCCCTGAGTACACTTAAGGGAGTAACTGCAGATTTCAAATTGGACAGACTCTTGACCATTTTGTTTGAGGGTTCCCCAATAAAGGTGGGCGATTTGCAAGTAACTGCATAAATGGGCTTAAGTAAAATTTGTAAATAAGTAATATGTTGCCTCCAGATCTCCCAAAGATCTAAAAGATGTTGGGTTGTATAAACATTGTATGTGCTGAGAAGGATCAATTGCTGTTTCTTTCAGTGTCAGGATGGGGCAGCCCTCAGTTTACCAGAGGATTTTCAGGAATTTAACAGAAGTTACAGGGCCTACCACTATGTAGAGGGCAATGGCCCATACCCATTTTGTGAGACTTTGTGAGAATTTGTATGCCCTAAACATACGTGTCTAACAAATCTCCTCAGAAGATGTCATCAAGGTAATATAATACCTGTGTTCCTGGAGAAGGGTGCATGCAATTCTTATCTTGGCAGCAAAGACTGTATGTGATAGCAAGGCTCCTGAGGTCCCATGGGTAGCCTGATAAAGGTGTATTGTGTTACTTTGGAGGTGAGGGCAAACTGTGGCTTAGAGGTTGTTGAAATAGGCATTGAACATAGTAGTCAAATCTATAATAGCAAATACAGTACTGGTTGCTGATTGGATTGAATCAGTAATTTAAAAAAATATTGGGCATTGAGTGTGGGAGTCTTCTTGAAATGAACCACAGCATTAAGGTTTGGTAATCCACCATGAGATGCCATTCATTCTTGCCAGGTTTAAGAACAGGCCAATTTGCACTGTTAAATGGAGAAGCAGGGGAGATAATCACCCCTTCGCTTATTAGGTCTTATATAAAGTTTTAATACTTGAAGGCCCTCTGTCTCTTCCTTCCTTCCTTCCTTCCTTTTTCCTTCCTTCCTACTTCCTTCCTTTCCCTTTTATTTTTTTCCCTCACCACTGGATTCATTTGGTGGTGGTGGTTGTGCTGGGGTGAGGCGTTCTTTCTATCCTGCTCATATTTATAATTTCTTTATTCTAGAAAGTCTCCAATCAGTATCATCAGTATTGTAGCCTCACCCAAGGCAACGATTGTATTATAGAATTTAAGGATCCCCTTCCTCTGCCATAGGGATGTCACGGGTGTTTTTCCCTATAATCCTGAGAATTAAGATCTTTGTTGAAACAGAGGAGCAGCTAAAACAGTGGCATAGCAGAAGGCTTCTGGGCCCAAAACCCAGGGGTCAATTGCTCAAAATCAGCCTCTGTTATATACCTATGGGCTTCCTCCTTTTCCTTTTTTTTTTTTTTCTTTTTCTCTCTGTACAATTTTCTCATAATATTTTGGATTTGTAGTCATGTAAAGTACTCATGGCTTTCAGTTTCTGTCTACATCAGATCACCCTTGCAGCAGACCTCATGGGCTGTTGAAAGGAAAGAGTTTGGAGGCTAAGCTGCCCACTTGTAGACAGCTATCTCCTCCTCCAGGGAGTGTCAGGCAAAGTCCACAGTCAGGGTCCACATCCAGGAAGGTCATTTTGTCTGAGGTGTTCACTGGGTAATCAAACACTGGGATCAGATTAGCCCTTTGGCCTACTGATAACCAGCAACACTGAGACCAGGCACATTGACCAGGAGAGGCCTTTGATTGGAAGAACAGTTGTGTCATTGCCTCCATTGTTTTGGAAGGGGCTGGTACCCAATGCTCTTTCCACTTCTCATTATTATTATTGTTTTTTATCAGTGCCTGGGCCACAGGTTGCCACAGATATGTACCTGGATACCCCTGGGGGTAAGGAAAATACACAGGACAGCAACAAGGGAAACAGTAGCACAGGTAGCTACCTTGCCTAAATAATTCTTGTTAGGTGATTTGGGTGTCATGCTTAAATCTCCCTTCGGTGGTGATCTCCTTTTCCACAAAATTTACAATGAGCCATCCCTGGGTTCCTCCTAAGGGTGTACAATCACAAATAATGTCTATATGCTGGCCCCAACCAGCTAGTGATGGTTACCAAGTTAAACTCAGTGGTCAGAAAGCTCTAGCTTATCCATGGTAAGGGGGACTCAAGCACCAAATGACCAGTTAAGGGGCTATGTTGCCTCTTTTTTTAAAGGCAGAAGTCCCAGCGACCATCTGCCAAAGACAGACTGAATGTCACAGAACATTGTGCATAAGTATAGTCAGCTAACAACAATTGTTGTTCTCTTGAGAACAAAAGCATTTTCAGGGGACTTCCCTGGTGGCACAGTGGATAAAATTCCACACTCCCAATGTAGGGGCCTGGGATCGATCCCTGGTCAAGGAAATAGATCCCACATGCATGCTGCAACTAAGGAGCCTGCCTGCCACAACTAAGACCTGGTGCAACTAACTAACTAACTAAATATTTAAAAAAAACCAAAAAAAACTGGTATCAAAAATACTTCCAAGTTGGGGGGCGGACCTTCAAGATGGTGGAGGAGTAAGACGTGGAGATCACCTTCCTCCCCACAAATACATCAAAAATACACCTACATGTGGAATAACTCCTACAGAACACCTACTGAACGCTGGCAGAAGACCTCAGACTTCCCAAAAGGCAAGAAACTCCCCACGTACCTGGGTAGGGCAAAAGTAAAAAGAAACGACAGACAAAAGAATAGAGACGGGACCTGTACCTCTGGGAGGGAGCTGTCAAGGAGGAAAGGTTTCCACACACTAGGAAGACCCCTCACTGGCGGGAATGGGGTGTAGCTTCGGAGCCACGGAGGAGAGCACAGCAACAGGGGTGCGGAGGGCAAAGCGGAGAGATTCCTGCACAGAGGATCGGTGCCGACCAGCACTCATCAGCCCGAGAGGTTTGTCTGCTCACCCGCTGGGGTGGGCGGGGGCTGGGAGCTGAGGTTCGGGCTTCAGAGATCAGATCCCAGGGAGAGGACTGGGGTTGGCTGCGTGAACACAGCCTGAAGGGGGCTAGTGCGCCACAGCTAGCAGGGAGGGAGTCCGGGAAAAGGTCTGGACCTGCCGAAAAAGCAAGAGACCATTGTTTCAGGGTGCGCGAGGAGGGGGGATTCAGAGCACCGCCTAAACGAGGTTCACAGGATGGGCTCGAGCCACGGCTATCAGCTCAGACCACAGAGATGGGCATGAGATGCTAAGGCTGCTCCTGCAGCCACCAAAATCCTGTGTGCAAGCACAGGTGACTATCCATACCACCCCCCTGAGAGACTGTGCAGCCCGGCACTGCCAGGGTCCTGTGATCCAGGGACAACTACCCTGGGAGAATGCACGGCGCGTCTCAGGCTGGTGCAACGTCACACAGGCCTCTGTCACCGCAGGCTCAACCTGCATTCCAATAATAGCTACTGTACCCCTCCCTCCCCTGGCCTGAATAAGCAAGAGCCCCCTAATCAGCAGCTGCTTTAACACCCTCCTGTCTGGGCGGGAACAGATGCCTGAGCGTGACGCACATGCAGAGGCGGGGCCAAATCCAAAGCTGAACCCCGGGAGCTGTGCGAACAAAGACGAGAAAGGGAAACCTCTCCCAGCAGCCACAGGAGCAGCGGATTAAATCCCCACAGTCAATTGATGTACCCTGCATCTGTGGAATACCTGAATAGACAACGAATCATCCCAAAATTATGGTGGTGGACTTTGGGACCAACTGTAGACTTGGAGTTTGCTGTCTGAGACTGATTTGTTTCTGATATTCATATTTATCTTAGTTTAGTGTTTAGCTCTTCTTAACATTGGTGGATTTGTTTATTGGTTTGATTGTTCTCTTCTTTTTATTATTATTTTTGATAATTTTTTCTTTATTAATTTATTTATTTTCTTTCTTTTTTCCTCCCTTTTCTTCTGAGAAATGTGGCTGAAAGGGTCTTGGTGCTCCGGCCTGGTGTCAGGCCAGAGCCTCTGAGGTGGGAGAGCCAAGATCAGGACATTGGACCATCAGAGACCTCCCAGCCCCAAGTAATATCAATTGGCAAGAGCTCTCCCAGAGATCTCCATCTCAACGCTAAGACCCAGCTCCACCCAACGGCCAGTGATTCCAGTGCTGGACACCCAATGCCAAACAACTAGCAAGACAGGAACACAACCCCACCCATTAGCAGAGAGGCTGCCTAAATTCATACTATGTTCACAGACACCCTCAAGCCCACCACTGGACGTGGCCCTGCCTACCAGAAAGACAAGATCCAGCTCTGCCCATCAGAACACAGGCACCAGACCCTTCCACCAGGAAGCCTACACAAGCCACTGAACCAACCTTACCCACTGGCAGCAGACACCAAAAGCAAGAGGAGCTACAAACCTGCAGCCTGTGAAAAGGAGACCCCAAACACAGTAAGTTAAACAAAATGAGAAGACAGAGAAGCACACAGCAGATGAAGGAGCAAGGTAAAAACCCACCAGACCAAACAAATGAAGAGGAAATAGGCAGTCTACCTGAAGAAGAATTCAGAGTAATGATAATAAAGATGATACAAAATCTTGGAAATAGAATGGAGAAAACACAAGAAACGTTTAAAAAGGACCTAGAAGAACTAAAGATGAAACAAACAGTGATGAACAACACAATAAATGAAATTAAAAATTCTCTAGAGGGAACCTACAGCAGAATAACTGAGGCAGAAGAACGGATAAGTGACCTGGAAGATAAAATAGTGGAAATAACTACCACAGAGCAGAATAAAGAAAAAAGAATGAAAAGAATTGAGGACAGTCTCAGAGACCTCTGGGACAACATTAAATGCACCAACATTCGAATTACAGAGGTTCCAGAAGAAGAACAGAAAAAGAAAGTGTCTGAGAAAATATTTGAAGAGATTATAGTTGAAAACTTCCCTAACATGGGAAAGGAAATAGTCAATCAAGTCCAGGAAGCGCAGAGAGTCCCATAAAGGATAAATTCAAGGAGAAACATGCCAAGACACATATTAATCAAACTATCAAAAATTAGATACAAAGAAAACATATTAAAGGCAGCAAGGGAAAAATAACAAACATACAAGGGAATCCCCATAAGGTTAACAGCTGATCTTTCAGCAGAAAGTCTGCAAGCCAGAAGGGAGTGGCAGGACATATTTAAAGTGATGAAAGGGAAAAACCTACAGCCAAGATTACTCTACCCAGCAAGGATCTCATTCAGATTCGATGGAGAAATTAAAACCTTTATAGACAAGCAAAAGCTAAGAGAATTCAGCACCACCAAACCAGCTTTACAACAAATGCTAAAGGAACTTCTCTAGGCAGGAAACACAAGAGAAGGAAAAGACCTACAGAAACAAACTCAAAACAATTAAGAAAATGGTAATAGGAATATACATATCCATAATTACCTTAAATGTAAATGGATTAAATGCTCCAACCGAAAGACATAGACTGGCTGAATGGATATAAAAACAAGACCCATATATATGCTGTCTACCAGACAGCCACTTCAGACCGAGGGACACATACAGACTGAAAGTGAGGGGATGGAAAAAGATATTCCAGGCAAATGGAAATCAAAGAAAGCTGGAGTAGCAATTCTCATATCAGACAGAATAGACTTTAAAATAAAGACTATTACAAGAACAAAGAAAGAT
Organism: Monodon monoceros; assembly: GCF_005190385.1. Lineage (NCBI taxonomy): Eukaryota > Metazoa > Chordata > Mammalia > Artiodactyla > Monodontidae > Monodon > Monodon monoceros. The sequence continues at coordinate 127,185,098 of NW_021703777.1, forward strand.
GCTACATAATGATCAAGGGATCAATCCAAGAGGAAGGTATCACAATTGTAAATATTTATGCATCCCACATAGGAGCACCTCAATACATAAGGCAAATACTAACAGCCATAAAAGGGGAAATCAACAGTAACACAATCATATTAGGGGACTTTAACACCCCACTTTCACCAATGGATAGATCATCCAAAATGAAAATAAATAAGGAAACACAAGCTTTAAATGATACATTAAACAAGATGGACTTAATTGATACTTATAGGACATTCCATCCAAAAACAACAGAATGCATTTTCTTCTCAAGTGCTTATGGAACATTCTCCAGGATAGATCATATCTTGGGTCACAAATCAAGCCTTGGTAAATTTAAGAAAATTGAAATTGTATCAAGTATCTTTTCTGACCATAATGCTACGAGACTAGATATCAATTACAGGAAAAAAACTATAAAATATACAAACACATGGCAGCTAAACAATATGCTACTAAATAACCAAGAGATCACTGAAGAAATCAAAAAATACCTAGAAAAAATTGACAATGAAAACGCGACAACCCAAAACCTATGGGATGCAGCAAAAGCAGTTGTAAGAGGGAAGTTTATAGCAATACAATCCTACCTCAAGAAACAAGAAAAATCTAAAATAAACAACCTAACGTTACACCTAAAGCAATTAGAGAAAGTAGAACAAAACAACCCCCAAAGTTAGCAGAAGGAAAGAAATCATAAAGATCAGATCAGAAATAAATGAAAAAAAATGAAGGGGGCTTCCCTGGTGGCGCAGTGGTTGAGAGTCCACCTGCCGACGCGGGGGACATGGGTTCGTGCCCCGGTCCGGGAGGATCCCGCATGCTGCAAAGCGGCTGGGCCCATGAGCCATGGCCGCTGAGTCTGTGCATCCGGAGCCTGTGCTCCACAATGGGAGAGGCCACAGCAGTGAGAAGCCCGCGTACCGCAAAAAAAAAAAAAAAGGAAATGATAGCAAAGATCAATAAAACAAAAAGCTATTTCTTTGAGAAGATAAACAAAATTGATAAACCATTAACCAGACTCATCAAGAAAAAAAGGGAGAAGTCTCAAATCAACAGAAGTAGAAATGAAAAAGGAGAAGTAACAACTGATACTGCGGAAACACAAAGGATCACGAGAGATTACTACAAGCAACTATATGCCAATAAAATGGACAACCTGGAAGAAGTGGACAAATTATTAGAAAAGCACAACCTTCCAAGACTGAACCAGGAAGAAATAGAAAATATAAACAGACAAATCACAGGCACTGAAATTGAAACTGTGATTAAAAATCTTCCAACAAAATAACGCTGAGGACCAGATGGCTTCATAGGCGAAATCTATCACACATTTAGAGAAGCACTAACACTTATCCTTCTCAAACTCTTCCAAAATATAGCAGAGGGAGGAACACTCCCAAACTCATTCTATGAGGCCACCATCACCCTGATACCAAAACCAGGCAAAAAAAGAAAACTACAGGCCAATATCACTGATGAACACAGATGCAAAAGTCGTCAACAAAATACTAGCAAACAGAATCCAACAGCACATTAATGGCATCGTACACTATAAGTGGGGTTTATCCCAGGAATGCAAGGATTCTTCAATTTATGCAAATCAATCAATGTGATACACCATATTAACAAATTGAAGGATAAAAACCATATAATCAACTCAATAGGTTCAGATAAAGCTTTCAACAAAATTCAACACCCATTTATGATAAAAACTCTCCAGAAAGTAGGCATAGAGGGAACTTACCTTAACATAATAAAGGCCATATGTGACAAACCCACAGCCAACATCGTTCTCAATGGTGAAAAACTGAAACCATTTCCTCTAAGATCAGGTACAAGACAAGGTTGCCCACTGCCACCACTATTATTCAACATAGCTTTGGAAGTCTTAGCCACAACAATAAGAGAAGGAAAAGAAATAAAAGGAATCCAAATCGGAAAAGAAGAAGTAAAACTGTCACTGTTTGCAGATGACATGATACTATACATAGAGAATCCTAAAGATGTTACCAGAAAACTACTAGATCTAATCAATGAATTTGGTAGGATTACAGATACAAAATTAATGCACAGAAATCTCTTGCATTCCTATACACTAATGTTGAAAATTCTGAAAGTGAAATTAAGGAAACACTCCCATTTACCACTGCAACAAAAGGAATAAAATACCTAGGAATAAACCTACCTAAGGAGACAAAAGCCCTTTATGCAAGAAACTATAAGACACTGATGAAAGAAATTAAAGATGATACAAACAGATGGAGAGATATACCATGTTCTTGAATTGGAAGAATCAACATTGTGAAAATGACTATACCACCCAATGCAGTCTACAGATTCAATGCAATCCGTATCAAACTACCAATGGCATTTTTCACAGAACTAGAACAAAAAATTTCACAATTTATATGGAAACACAAAAGACCTCAAACAGTCAAAGCAATCTTGAGAAAGAAAAATGGAGCTGGAGGAATCAGGCTCCTTGACTTCAGACTATACTACAAAGCTATAGTAATCAAGACATCATCATTTTCAACCACATTGCAGGTACTTAGTAGCTTGATCTTTAAACTGAAGACTTTCAGTTTTGGGGAATTTTTCTGAATTATTCCTTTCATTTCCTATTTTCTGCATCTCTTTCAATTCCTTATTTGTAAGTTGAAACTCCTCCACTGACCTACAAATTTTCGTCACTTTTTCTTCCATATTTTCTGTATTTTTAAAATCTACTTTCTGGGAGATTTTCTCAGGTTTCTCTTCCAACATTCTATTAAGCTTGTTATTTAATTATTTTATTATTATTTTAAATCTAAGAGTTCCTTTTGTTTTCTGAATATTTCTCTTTTAAGCTATTTTGAACTTTTTCAGGTATGAAATATTTTCTCTTATTCATCTCAAGCTGTTGATGATGGTTCGTATTACATTTTATTTTCCCTGAATAGTGTTTCCAGGAATATGGTAGAGATTTTTTGCAAATGTCCTGTGATACTTGGCTGTCTTCTCAGAATTAAGAACAGTACTCAGAAAATGCTGACAGCTCTGTGCTTCTTTGGAGGGCTTGTGGCATATCTTTTTTTGTAGGGTGATCTGGCTGGACCATATAATTAAGGAATCGCCAATATCAATATGTTAGGTATATTTTTTCTTGGTTTAAGCACCAAGATAAATGTCTCGGTGGCTTCTGCATGGAGGTAAAAGCTTGGGCATTTGCATTCTGAAAGCTAATTGAGAAAAGATGCAAGATCCAAAGTTTTCTTGGTATGATGATCTCACATTAAACAGTGCCTGCTGCCTTCCAATCCAGGAATCTCTCTTTTAACCTCCTTAAAGAATAAATCTCCTGTCTTCTAACCAGAGGGGATAATTGATCACCTATATGTGCACTGTCCATGAGGGCAACTTGGAGGTCTAATGACATTCTTTTTATTTTTATATTCACTTTCACTTCATAAATAATTTGTTCTCTCAATTCCTGAGCCTTTGGAATTTTCTGTGGGATAAATCAGATTTCTTCTTCATACTCTAAACTTCCAGCTAAAGATTAAATATTTTCAAAACCACAGAGTCAATTATAATTTATTGATCTACTTCCGAACTTCCAAAATATTGTCACAGTTGTTTTCTTCACTTTTTTATTTGTCTTTTATTTGTTTTTGTAGGTTTTACCTTTAAATTTTTCTTTTGAGTTAGTGAAGTTTTGGGAAGAGTGAAGGTTAGTGCATGGATTCACTTTCTTTCTATCTTTAACTGGAAGCTTGAAAATGAGCTTTGGGCTCATGAGCAAAGTATGACAGAGAATGTCATGAAGATTCATTAGATCCGTGGGAGTTTGTATAGTATATATAATATACTATACTATAATATATAATATTGCTAGCATATTTTTGTTGTTAAGGCTATATCACTAATATGTTTCATGTTGGATCATATTTGGAAATTGATAATCTAAATACAAATATAAATAATTCATTTCTCTCATTACAAATCAATAAATGAGATCACAAAATATCATATGTAATTCCATTTTCCCCAAATGCAACTATTATAGTAATTTATTTTTCACTTTGATGGGTAACAAATTTATCCTTATCTTGAGATTGAGTGGAGTTTTAGTTCAATAAGGTTAATATCAAATATGTGATATGCATTGTTATATTTGACATAGATTAGAATGGTGATTATTTATACAATTGTCTAAAAGATTAATTACATATGAAAATACACTTTACACCCCAATAGAGCTTTTCTTTCATTACATTGGTTTATTTACCATATTACTCTACTTTGAATAGTGCCTGAAATTAGTGTCCAAATAGTATCAGGCAACTTGCAAGCTTCAGTACTTGAGGTCAATTTAATTACACTGTGCATGACAGAAACTAGGCCATTTGGGTATTGCCTTTGCCACCAGCAATTGACACCTGAGTGTTCAGGAGCTGGTAATTAAGAGCTGGCACATACAGACACATTTTACTGTTTGGGACTAGGATAACCATATGCTACATAACTTCAGTGCTAAGTATCTTGTTAGCTCCAGAATTTACACAATTATGTTTGTGAGGTTTGTGTTTTTTTTGCAGTTTTTAAATTAATTTTATTTTTTAGTTTTGGCTGTGTTGGGACTTTGTTTCTGTGCAAGGGTTTTCTCTAGTTGTGGCAAGCGGGGGCCACTCTTCTTCGCGGTGCGCAGGCCTCTCACTATCGCAGCCTCTCTTGTTGCGGAGCACATGCTCCAGACGCGCAGGCTCAGTAGTTGTGGCTCACGGGCCTAGTTGCTCTGCGGCATGTGGGATCTTCCCAGACCAGGGCCCAAACCCGTGTTCCCTGCATTAGCAGGCAGATTCTCAACCACTGCGCCACCAGGGAAGCCCTGTGAGGTTTTTTAATCTCAATTTTTTCATGGTAAAAAAAGATAAAAACAATTATTTTAAAGATTTAAGTAACTGTACTCATCATTTTTAAGTTATGAAGCTTTCTATAACTAGCAAGATTATAATTGGAGAGCAAATAATTGGAACAAAATAAAACTGCAGAAGTTGTGTAATAGCAATTACTTTCAGTTTCATTTACAGGGCTTGTATTTTGAAAAGTCTTTTGTAGTGTCAAAAAGTACCCGAAGCAAATTAATATGAGTATATCCATGTGGGGTAGGCAGCCTCTGGGATGGTCCATAATGATTTCTACCTCCTGGTATTCACATGCTTGAGTAGCCCTCTTCCCTTGAAGGTGGGTGGGATAGAGTAACCCACTTCTAAGAAATAGAATGTGGTAGAGTGAGGAGATGTCACTTCTGACATTAGTTATAAAAAGGCGATGGTTTCCATTTTGGGGACCTTCTTGTTTCCTTTCTCATTCTCTTTTGGATTGCTTGTGGAGATGTCATAGAGGCAGCTCTGAGGTAAGACACAGGTGGCAAGAGAATGAGGCCTATCAACCATCATGTGAGTGAGCTTGGATGCAGACCCTCTGCCTAAGTTGCATCTTCAAAGGCAACCGACCATGTCTCCTGCCAAGAGTTTGTGGATCTCAAGAGAGACCACAGCCAGAGCCATCCAGGTAAGCTGCACCAAGGATTTTGAACCACACCAATTATGATATAATAATATGTTTTGGGGTATATTGTTATGCAGCAATAGATAACTAATACAATATATAAGTGAGAATCCTCTTGTCTGCTACAGGGTTGTAAGCACTGATTTTTCTTGTGCGATGTGACCATTTTCACAAATGATTTGTATAATGTACTTGTATCATTCCTTTGCTTTCCTCCTCAATTTTCAGGTCTCCATTCCTCTTCTCCTCCCTACCTCACAAAAAAGTCCCCATCATTTTCTGGATTAATCTTCTATTGGCTTAAAAAAAACTTCTTATCAGATAAAAAATGTATTAACTGTAGTGAATTTTAGTTGTGGGAAATACTTCTAATTTTCTTCTTTGAAAGAGTTTACTTTTCCATCCAACCCTCTGTAGGACATATAGGCTTTTATATGCAGATTGCTATAATTATGCTTTGAAATAGCTTTGAATTCCCTGTAGCTGAAACTGAGAACATGAAAGGCCAAATGTTATATCGAACCGAAGGATATAAAACTGCACGTACATCAATCCAAAATGAGATATAGAAATGAACAGCTCTTTACACAGTGATGTCAGTTTTTGACAGATTATTGAAGGATCTTTATAACTGCTGCGACTGCCTTGAGTAGGATGAAAACTCTGCCTGGGGATAGCCTTATCAGTTTGTATTTTTTATTCTTTCAATACCAAAAGGTGAGTCGATGTTAAGTGAAACAAGAGAAATACTCTCTGACAAAAGCTTAACTCTCTTCTCCAAAGATGACACCTGGCCACAAATGGGAAAACACAGTGTGATCCGATGATGGAATCATCTACGCAATCCGTCACGCTAGAGATGGCAGCCTAGATGAGGAGGTTACATTTTAGGAAGTCGTTAGAAAACCCACATGGCAATCTTCACCTCTAGAGGGATCCCAGCGACAGACAAGGGCCTCTTCAGCACAGGAGGAGAGTTTATTGTGCTAGTGACAGACGCGTCAAAAGGATTTAAAGCACCCACATTCTTACTTATCACCAGCAAGAAGATATAAGAAACACAGTGTATGTTTGAATGTTTAAAATCTTGAAACCAACACTGCCTTTATTTAAAAACAGATTCTAAGAAAAAACCTAACTTTATGCTGAAAGAGTATGTCCTGTGAAGATTTAATATCCTGACTGCTATGAGTTAAGTAAAAGTAACTCTTAGAATTGTCCCTTTGTGTCCACCATGAATAAAGATTTTTTTTTTCCTACTTAAAGTGTATATCGTCTCCTAAAATTATAATGCAAACAAAAGAATGGAATATCCACCTCATCTGGGTTTGTCAAGTAGAAAGGAATATGTCTTAAAATTGAAGATAAAAATGCCCTAAAATTCTGGTGTTTTTGAATGTGCAGGTATTAAGTATAATTGAAATCAGAACAAGAGGGGGATAAAACTTTTTTTAACAAAATATACACTTTGAAACTAATACTGATTCAAGCCGAATTGAGTAGGTGATGCATGTAATACTTACATATTCAGCCTAGTCTAGGAAATTTTGCCATGTTCGGCACTTTGCAAAGCGAACCACTTATTAATTTGCAAAGTATATATGAAAGGAAACGATGATAAAACAAGTAGTAGTTGAGAAAAACATAATTGTTAATTAGCTCTGACACTGCAATTAAAAAAATCTAAAATGCTTCTTTTCTGAAATAATCAGCATGGATTTGAAAACAAATCAAAGGCTTTAAACAAATAACTCAATGTATTCATTAGGTGAGTATTGCTCTCCGTTAACTTTGATGCTGTAGGAAATATATAGACAATGCATAAAGGACAGCATGACGTCTCTGAAACTATTCCAAAATGGATTTTATTCTAGTTCTACTACATAAAATGATGTGACCTTGGTAAAGTTTTGCAGTTAATTTGGAGACTCAAATCAGTTCTCATAGCTAAAGAGGGTCACGAATCGAAGTATAGTTGGAAATGATGTCAGACAAAACAGCCTCCATTTTATAAGGAGAATCTTTTATGATCTGGGGACGGAGACATACTCATCCCGTACATTCACATGAATTTTCCTGTTCAGTGGAAGTTCTGGGTAGAAATAAAAAACAAACAACACCCTGCCAACAACATTCTGAACAGTCTACTAAAATGTTTCTAGCTACTAGGGATGGGGAATGGTAGCTTCTAAGTTAAACTGGCAGGTGTTGCAAGAAAACTTTTCTTGACAAAGATGATAAAAAATGTCTCTACCATGAATTTTTATACAATTCCCAACTGTAGCACAAACCAAGATAAGCATAGAGGACTCTCCTTAAAATCAAAACTAAGATAGTTCTGAAGTTACAGTCAAAGCTAATGCTTACTGAGTGTTCCATCCGTGACAAGTACTGTGCTTGTTATCACAACACTTACATGAAAAAGATGACATTTTTAACCCATTTACAGATGATGAAACTATGAAAAGCTTATGTACTTGACTATTTCTTAATTATAAGGCTACGGAGTGTTGGACGGCTGCCTGAAGGACCCCTGCTGTTAACTACCTTAAATAGTATGGGGAAAAGATAAAATAAAATGAAGCAATTAAGCAAATAATGTTTCATTAGAAATGTACAAAATAGATCTATTACATACTGAATTTTAAAGAGAAACTATAAATTCCTCTCACATTTAAACCACAAAGCCTTGTGGTTTAAACAAAGCTTATGGTCCGAGCATCAGAAATGATAAAAAGACTTTAAGATTTAACTTATAGGTTGTATGCTTTTTCTTACATCTTCAAGCTGTAATAGTATATCTCACACTACATTAAATATGTGTGGGTGTATATGTGTGCGTGTGTAAAATGAGATAGGGACTGGATGGTCACAATATTGAAAATAAATAAAATAATATAGAATAGCGTACAGTAGAGTACATTGGAGTAAAATAGGATTTGAGATCCCCTTATCTAAAATTACTAAATTACGTTCCATGAACCCTCACTTAGATTGAGGGTGGGGGAAAAGGGAGAAGTATAGGAATCTTCATTTTCAAATGGACATTCAACCTAGTATTCCTAATCATTGACTATGAATATCTTTTTTTTCCACAAAATTAGCATTTCAAAAGGAGAGTTTAGAGGCACGTGCTTTGGGAAATGTTGACTTACCATGTTACGTATTTTGCAGGTGAGGAAAATTAAGCCCTGAGGAGTGTGAATTAAAGTCGTATAGCAAACTAGTAGCAGAAATCCACAGGCAGTGCCTTTTATACACATGTCAAATCAGGTTATGAAATTAGATGGTCTGGGGTAAAATCCATTTTATAATACTTTAAATCCGTGTGATTTTTTGAAAAATCACTTAACTAATCTGTACTATGACTTTATCCTTTGCAATATGCAGCTAATGATTTAACTTTCCACACTGGATTGTTGGCACATTCCATGCTTTAATTCATATGAAATTTATATTATTGAACATAACATACAATAAGTATAAGATCCATATTACTTTTTATTGTAGTATGTTATATATGTTTAGATGGATTATAGAAGAAGTGAGAAGAATCATTACAAGGCATCTTGTGCTACTTCTTGTTCCGGACTCTATATACTTCTTGTTCCTGAAGTTTGCCAACAGAGCTCTAAGATCTCATTTGTATACTGCTAGGAATAAAGAGACTGTCCTATTGAATATTCACCTTAAGAAAAGCAAACCCTTGGGCAATACCTTAAAAGAATTGCATGCCTGACAGGTGAGTAATAGTTAAAATGGTGACATGGGCTTTGAAATCCATGTACGTGGGTTCTAATTTTGGCCAAATCACTCACTAGGTCATTGGTGATGGGGCAAACACCGACTGTTGGAGCATTAAATAAGTCCCTCTAAATAGTAACTTCCAATAACATTTGAAGAACATATTTCTTGGTTCTCATTGCCATACTTGTAGCAATGATTTATCTTCTAGAAGTTAAAGTTAATCAGACCACTTATCATGGACTCAATGATGTCAGTGATTTTTGAATTTTTCTATTGGAAGACTTTTTAGAGAAGACTATTGAAAAGAAGGAGATGGATTGTTAAGTCTACACGAAGATAATACAAATGGTTTATCAGTTGAAGAGTATTTAACGGTAGAAGAGAATCCAAAATGACGATAATTATGACAATGGTGAAGCACATTTAAAAACCCATTTTTCACACACGTTTTACTTTTTCAGAAAAATACTGCTTATCTTCACTGGTGTACCCATCTCCTCCTCACATCAAATGATAGTGCAGATTTGTATTAGTTATGTCAATGGATGAATGCCATATTTGAAGTTTGTCCAACTATGCCTTGAATATTCATATGGAGAAGCTTTAGCTGTGTTCTATTTGTAACAATATTGACTTTCATAAAATTATTTTCTATTATCAACATACACCATTTCAACCACTTGTAGAATAAATTGTCTTTATGTGGTATACAGGGAAACTGGGAACGCATTTATGACATTATGTCTATAAAAAAAGTGCCATGTTTTAAAAGTTCATCTTAAGTAAAGGAATTATTTGTAAGTTGGTGGCTGTTGAACAGTAAGTTTCTTCAACCATATCTTTTGAATAGCACCAATGAAAATAAAACTAAGTGCTTTTTATTTCTCTTTCTTCATATATGGATAAAACACTTTTAATTGATATGACTGTTGATATGACTGTTCTAGAAAATTGTTTAGGAGTATACTTTCTTTTACACAGAAGTACAATGAATACAGGTATAGAATTTATTTTTATTTCACACATTAACATGTTTGAACTTTCCTGATTTATGAGATCAGAAAGTAAAATTTAAAAAAAACATGTTTTTACAAAGTTGTGTTTAGAATATAGACATCCACATACTATATTTACACAGAAAATATGTTGAGTCGATGTGTGTGCGTATACATACACAAATATATAAATATGGAGACACCTATATTTATGTATCTTTACATGGTATATATATATATATATATATATATATACATACACACACACATACACATATAATCTACAGACATTTCACCAAATGATCTAAAAGTATATCTATTATCCTTCAGAAATGATGTGAAAAACAATGCTCTTTGTTCAAAAACAGATTATTAGTAATTGATTTGCATTCAATCAAGGCCAATAGGGTCTCTTTAAGATACAGATAAATTATATTCATTATTTATTCTTAATTAGAAAGGGACTGAAAACACACCTTGAGGGAGAGAGGGGAATTAATGTAAGCATTAGAGGGAATGATTTTTTTTCCCTTTCTAATAAGAAGCGTTTCTAACATGATTTACGTGATTAATATTTGATGTATACAATTATCAGTAATAACAGATCATGTAACTATTTTTTCAAGTTCGAATAGTTCATGCAGATTAAGTATGCATACATTCCCAATTCAAGAGACAAGGGATACAAAAGTGAACATAAAACTACATTTAAGAAGAGATGTTTTTTCTGAGAAATGTTTTTCAGTAAATTCAAAAAATCTGACTGACATTGTCTTCCACAGTTCGTTAAATTTCATCAAATCATTTATCACATAGACTAAATATTGCTCTGTAATCTTATTACATTCTATTTTCCATTCCTTTCCTTTTCAAATGTTAAATTATAACTACTGTCCTCAAGCCTGAAATCCAGGCCTGTTCCACTCACACCTTTTAGTGTATGATCTTGCTTCCAAGTTCAGAGAAATAGTTTAGGCATCAGAAAAGACCTTATAACTTCTCTAAGAGCCTCATAATCTCAACGTTATTGGCACCCATCCTTTCATCTTAAAAGGAAAATTTACGTCACCGTTTGTATTAATCAGGACCGTTGTGATTACAAGCCATAGCATGTCAACCCATGCTGCTTTAAGAGAAAAGGACTGCGATGGCGGTAACAGACAGGTCTATGCATTGGTCTGGTCAAAGATCCAAATGAGAAAACAAATTCTTTAATTCCAAGACTGATCTAGTCACCAATGTTTTTAACCCTGTTTCTTTCTGTCTGCTTCCTTGGACATCTTGCTCCATCAATCATCTCTTTGCCTTCCTCTCCAGTGTTTTTTCCCTCAGTATATATACATGTTCAAACTTTCCTAACTTAAAACTATATCCTTCCACATCTAGATTCATTTATATGTGTAGTCTCTCACTTTGTCTCAGTATACCTCAACTCAACCACCAAGGTGTACCTTTACCTCAAATCCTCATGGTTCCAAGGACAAACCTTAGAACTCAATATATCTGAAATTAAAGTCTCACCTCGGACCCTACAGAACTTGTCCTGGGTGCTACAGGTGCTTTCTGCCACAGGTATTTTCTAAAGCTAGCACCATGCATAATTCAATCTCTGAGTATCCTTGGCTTCTAGCTCTTCTGCTCTCTCTTTAAGAGGCTTTCAGGCTTCACTTCCAACTCATTATGAGCCAAGGCCTCCTCTTACTGAAGGCCTTATTTGCATGAACATAAAGCCACTATCTCAACATCATTTCCTTAAACTTAGAGGATACAGCCACGTGCATTGGGCGAGGGGGTTGTGATAGAAGGATAGACAACAAGCTTTTTGGATATTTGGCTCACCATTGCAACCACTGGTGTTCCACGTGTATCTGTTTTATAGCTAAGATTCCAAATGATATTTTAAAATACTTTCACAGCTAAAGAATATTTAAACACCACTGTTTTCCTGGATAAAATACAAACAACTTCCGTTCATACTCTGATCAATGAATGTAACCTTCCTTCTTCCCAAGTCTGCCTCATATTTTTTCAGTCTAGGAACACTGAATTGTATTTCCCCTTGAACAACCCTCTCTCAACCCCTTTGCACCTTGTACTTGGTATTCATTTTGTGTGGAACCTCCTCAGTCACTTTTTTGTTTGGAGAGCACCTGTTCATCCTTTACTCCTCAATGACACAAACTGCTGATTTTTCTCTGACATCTTTGACTTCTATACATGGATGTCTACACTTCTTTCTTTCTTTCTTTTTTTTGGCAGTGCCATGCGTGCCATGCGGGATCTTACTTGACCCTCCATTTCTTCTAGAAGCAATTTGAAAATGAATCACAGAATGACTTTTGCCTCCCTGGCGTTTATAACCCAGAGATATCTGAGAATCGTATACAAAATGCTTAGCAATGAGGAGGACAGGATTGCAAGCATTGTCTAAGATATGCTTACGAGGTAAGAGCTTATGCAGTGAAGTCTGTGTAGTTTATTCGAGAAGACTTATTCATAGAGATGAGTTTAAGTAGAGATTAGAGAAGACAAATGAAACTAAGTTATGTATAAGTAGATTATCTCTATTATAATTTGTCAGTAATAATCTGTATGCTCTTTATAAATGTTGTGGTGGAGACCACTTCACTTTATTTTGTTGATGTAATAATGCCTACATATTAAAGCAATAGGTTGACAAATGAACAATTTAATGTAACAACCATAGAGGAATTTTAAATTGCTATATATTGTCATCAAATTAAAGCCTAAACTTTTCAGAATATTGAAATAGAAGGCATGTTGAGTTCTTCATCCAAGTTCAGCTAAATTACTTGGGAAGGATTTTTCTATTTTCAGGGTTTAGTCTGACAGCAGTGTTATCAATATCAGAAACTATAAATAACTCACTTTTTTTCATCCCAGGAGTTTAGCAACATGCCCAGCATTTAGTATAGTTTAATAAATTAGTGTACTTAGTATAAATAAATATAAATCGAAAGGTTTTATGAATGAAGCTACTCAATTTAGATTGATATTCTGCATTAATCAGAGAAGTAATGTAATCTTTCTCTTGGAATTCTATAGAAGCAGAGACAAATTGATTTGAGAACAGAAGGGATATCTGTATAACTTTTCAAGTTAAGTCTTCATAGTGTGACTTAATTGCCCTTAATGAAATGTTGTGAATTCTTTGAATAATTCACATATCCTATAGAGAAAATTGTACATACATGTAATAGTTATCAAAAAAGTTCACTATTTCTGTTATATTTTAAAATAAAAATATATTAAATATTTGTGTGTTTTTTTTTTCCTGGCATTCCTCCACTTCTTACTACAGTGTCTTTTTTTTTTTTCTAAATACAATTATTTAATTATTTAATTTAAATCACAGAGAGAAAATTGGCTTCAAGTAGGAAATTCCTATGGGATGTCTTTTTTCCGTAAAACAGAGGAGAAACTTGAACAGACACAATAGCTTTAGTTGTAGAAGCATAAGGATCAGTAAATCCCCATTGTGTTGTTGATTAAAATGATAGTTGGGAAAGGCAAATAGTAGCAACATCTCTAGAATGCCATAGTAAAAACAATATTTCACACTAAAGGGGCTTCCTGTTATTCATAACTTGAGATTTCTTAAACAAACCTGTGTTTAATGTTTGGCTTTGGCTTTGCCACTTTCTAACTTTGTAACCTTGGATAATCTCTCAGCCTCAGAGGCCCCATGGGTAAATCTGGGTTTTTTATACCTTTCTCCAAGCCTTGTTAAATACACAAACTATAAAGTGACAATAACTGGTAGAGTTTTTATTGTTTCTAGGATGTTGATGACAAGGATGGTGATTTTTAAGCGAGTCACCATACCAGGCCCTAACCTAAGATCATTGGACGCAATGGTGAGTAAGACAGTTCTGACGGCTCAGAACCTCATATTCTATGTTTCTATTGCACACAAGTTTTCCATAATTTTGAAAAATACTATGATGTAAACCGACTAAGACTGAATTGTCTTCATCTGGTCTGAAGATTTTACTCTCTCTTTATATCAGATGGAGCAGAATAACATCCTTTGCCTTGAAATCAATACTTAGATAAGTAAGCTTGGAGTACATCCAAAGAGAAGTTTTATCCTTCATTCAATTATCAAGTATATCATATGTTCAATACTCTGTTTAAAAGCCAGTGATCATAAATACACTTTTTTGTTTTTAAAGAACACACCTCTTCATTTTTTTTTTTTTTTTTTGCGGTACGCGGGCCTCTCACTGTTGTGGCCTCTCCCGCTGCAGAGCACAGGCTCTGGACGCGCAGGCTCAGCGGCCACGGCTCACGGGCCTAGCCGCTCCGCGGCATGTGGGATCCTCCCGGACCGGGGCACGAACCCACGTCCGCTGCATCGGCAGGCGTACTCTTAACCACTGTGCCATTAGGGAAGCCCCACACCTCTTCATTTTTTCTTGAGGTACAAACATTCAGTTTGGATGATGAGAATGAGCTAGCTCTACCATTTACTCCAATGAATTCTAATGGAGGAAGAGGCTAAATAGGATGTAGACTCTTTTGGTCTATTAATACTCAATTTATCAAAATTACAGCCTGGTATTTCTGGAGCAGCACTGCCCCAACAAGGCCAGATGTGATAACTGTTGAAGATGAAGATGGAAAATATGGACAATTCAATATGTATATACAGTCTACTCTGCTGTCTTCCGATGGTCTCTAAAATTCTGTACTGGGTCAGAGCTGGGAGTGATACTATGGTGCTGGACCACCTTTGCTCCACCGCTCCTCGAATTCTGCTTTGCTATTTTGAAGGGAGAATAGGTTCAGATAGTCTGCAAGCTGGTGGGGGCCATTCCCTTGGCAGCTTACGGGGCTAACCAGTACTTATATATTTTGGTCTTGGGCCTCTCAAAGTTCACCACAGACACAAGTACCCTCACAGTGCCAAGCCCATTTACAGTGTGAAATAAAATTTATATTTTATGGTGACAAGAAAATTATAAATATAAAATTTCTTCTCTGCCCTTTGGCCTCCCTTCACCCTCCACTGTGCATCCTGTATCTGTATTATGAATTGACCAAACCTCCCCCATGGTCACGAATACCTGCTCAACCAAAGAGAGAAACATTCTTCTAGCACCAACAAGACAACTCCTTAAAAGATAACATTCCTTCTTGATCTTATAAAGGGCCACATGACCCACCAAGATGCCACTTAGATCTGGGTTATGTAAACTGTCAATACATCATTTGATGTTCAGCCCTCCGTCTCAAAAAACTTATGTAACTGTGCCTTGATTTCTAACTGCCAGAATAGTTAGTTCTCAGAACTTTCTGAGATGCTCTTCCCAGGTTACAATCCTCAATTTTGGCTTGAATGAAATTTTCCAGTTCCTTCTTAGATCAACTGATTAACTTTTTGTCCACAACCGTCACCTCACATCAGTATTCGCCCCTCTGTGCGATGGGCTTTCCTGGTAACTTTAACGCATGTGGGGTGACCACAACACCAAGATTTCTGAGGAAGTGGCCAGCAACTATTTCAGGGTTTAGCGCCCATTTTTTTTTTTTTTTTTTTTTTTTTTTTGCGATACGAGGGCCTGTCACTGCCGTGGCCTCTCCCGTCGCGGAGCACAGGCTCTGGACGCGCAGGCTCAGCGGCCATGGCTCACGGGCCCAGCCGCTCCGCAGCATGCGGGATCCTCCCGGAACGGGGCACGAACCCCTGTCCCCTGCATCAGCAGGCGGACTCCCAACCACTGCACCACCAGGGAAGCTCTAGCTCCCATTTTGACACTGTTCTTCATTCCCTCGTCCAGGAGACAGCGTCTCAGAAATCTCACTGTCGCCTCACTTGCCTTGGTCTGGATCTTCTCTACTCTTCCTTCTTGTCTCAGCAAGTTCTCCTCTTGAAACGGCTTCTCGTTTTCAGGAGATGCATATACAGCCAGTCCTTGAGGAAGTAGTCAATTACCGCCCACAGATTCTTTTCACTGAGACCAGGTCACTGCCGGACTCCAAGTTCCTCCAATGGCTGCGTGAGGATGAGCTGCAAGTTATCTCTGGGCTGGTGTTTCGTGTCCTCTACCAGCTTGTGGACGTGGTGTTGCCGGTGCAGGCGCGGGCTTCCGGCCCATTTGAGCTAGCAGCGCTTTCCACCGGAGCAACCCGATGACCGAGCTCCGATTGTGAGAGAGGCTGAGGTCAAGCTCCAAGCCGGGTACGCCCCTTTCAAGTTGCGCCTGCAGGCTCTCGGGACTTCCGCAGCAGCTTCTGAGCACCCGCCCGCAGCAGAGCTCCGCCCCCCAGGCCGCGCATGCGCAGCCACCATGTTGTTCTACACGGGAAGCGATACCGCGCAGAGGAGTTTGATACAGTCCCTGAACTGCAACTGAGGCAGAAGGGCGTCAGAATCTTCAGCTAGGAAGGTAAGGGTGAGGTCCCCATCCCCAGATTAAAGTAAATTGCAATATATCATAAGGAGAAATTGTGAAAGATAGGCAGAGGTAATCTAAAATTCCTAGGAATTTACTTGCCGTTTAACTTTGCTCAGAAGTGTTTCATCTATAGTTGCCTTTTTTTTTTAACATCTTTATTGGAGTATAATTGCTTTACAATGGTGTGTTAGTTTCTGCTTTATAACAAAGTAAATCATCTATACATATACATATATCCCCATATGTCCTCCCTCTTGCATCTCTCTCCCACCCCTCTAGGTGGTCACAAAGCACTGAGCTTATCTCCCTGTGCTATGTGGCTGCTTCCCACTAGCTATCCGTTTTACATTTGGTAGTGTATGTACGTCCATGTCACTCTCTCACTTCGTCCCAGCTTATCCTTCCCCCTCCCCGTGTCCTCAAGTCCGTTCTCTAGGTCTGCATCTTTATTCCTGCCCTGCCCCTAGGTTCTTCATATAATTGCTTAGTTTATACCCGTTGACTGAAAAAAAAAAAAAAACACAGCCTAAAAGTTGACAGTTGTGTTTTAGTCGACAGACATTCTTAGGACTTCAAGCCTTGGAGACAGTATCTTAACTCTGAGAGACTGCTACAAACAGGAAAGGAGGAGGCCAGGATATAGAGGAGTATTTGCAACAGAATCAGGTAGTCAGAACATTAAAAGATTACTATTAATAAAAGAAAACCAGATACCTCAAGTTAAGGAAGTTAGCACTTTTCTAGGTATGGGAAGATGCAAGAGTCTGGGCTCACTGAAATCATTCTTTTGATGTGCACCTCAGCTCTCTGGGGCCAGTATCCTGTGTTTTCTCATCCTGAGTTTCCTCAGGCTGCACCACCAGGGGTGACTGTAGTCTGATGACTGCTAGACGGTGGGCATTCCTTGTTTCCTTCCTGAGTTCCCTCAGGGCTCACTATCAGGGCATCTGCAATGTGATGGCTGATGGCTCTGACATCCTTTGTTTCCTGATATGACAGGCAGTAATTTAGTTCTCATACCTCATACATATTTGAGGAATTCTCAATAACTGTGATACTCACTAACATTTGTTGAACACTGATTATCTCCCAATCACTGTATTAAACAATTTCCATTATATTTCATTCTTACAACACACACTATTGGTCAAATTACCATTACAAAGAAAAAATTTCCCTCCAGCTATGTTAAGCAGAAAGGAATTTATTACAGATTATTAAATCTCTCACACAATCCTGGACAGGGTTAAGAAAAGGGAGATCTCGGAACCCTTTTCAAAGCTATGCGGCAGGACCAACTTTCTGAGGGAACTATTGTCTTGTCTATGTTCAGTAGGTGTATCAACCGTAGTCAGGAAACGGCCATGATGAGGAAGCCACTGTTACTTTGGATAGGAAAAACTTTAGTAAGCAAAAACCTCTCTAAACTATTGACTTCTATATCAACAAGCAAACACATCTTTTTGTGTTTACAAGATACCTGGCATAAGGTTAGTTAGCATAAGGCCACTAAAGAAGAACCTCTCCTCTGTATAGAGAGGGATAGTGTGCTTATTACCTATTATTTCCTAAAAGCTGGGAATATATGTTTCTTGAGCATATTCTCTGGTTTGAGTTTTGCTGTGAGCTCCATAGTAGACAAACCATCCTTTGAGTTTTAAATCAAGTCTAAAATGGAGCAAAATATGAGTAGCATAATGAAGTTTATTATTAAATTATATAGGTAACAAATGCTGACCTCATTTTCCCATCAAAGCAAGTTAAGCATCAGTGATAATTGATCTACATACTTAAAATCTAAAAGAAACCTTTAATAATGATAAATTTGTTGATTCCTTTAATAGTTAACTGTGGTTGTTCAGAGACTTTTTTTTTTTTGAGAATGTAGTTCTCTTTCATGTGTTTGTGTTACAAATAATTTAAACCATCAACATTATTTCACTCATACACATGAAACAGTACAACTTGATATCTTTTATTATTTACTATAAAAATATCCTGGGGCATCTAATGAGTTGTAGTCCAAATTATGTGTTCAACAAGAGAGCCTGCTAAAAGTCTTATGCAAATCTGCTCCTCATATTATATTTGTCATTTCATATTCACCAAATTTCTTTAAGTTTTCAGATATTGTATCAGACCACACATCCTTGGCAAACAACATGATGGGATATATATTACAAGACCACCTTAAGTGACATCACTTCTAATATGTACAAGGATTTGAAAGAGAAACAGAGCTGCCACATTGATTAATAACTTGATGTATTTTCAAATTAATATTCTTTATTTAGTGGACATTGTTAGAAATTTACTAAAGATTTTTAGGTGGGGAAACAGAGCAGAATGTTTAATATTACATAGTGTGACTGATTTCTTTTGAAAACCTCCACTAAATACATCTCTTATATAAATCTCTCTACTCTGCCTTCCAGCCTGTGTGTCTCTGTTCACTCCTTTCCTTCAAAGCTCAGTGTTTTCTGTGTAAGTATCCCTTTCCTAGATCTTTACAATGAGGGTGCAGATTTAATTTGTGATCTTCTGTGTTCTATTGTAATTAACTCTCTGTAGTAGGTTTCAGTATGGCAGGGGTCTTCTTTTATAGCAACATTATTTTGCTTGTTAAAATTGTAAGGAAGTTCCAAGGATTTAAGATTGGTACTTTAAAATAATGAGTTTTTTAATACACAGCTTTAAAAATCTATCCATTTATGTTGCATAAGGAAAAACTGAAACAAGTAGAGTCAACTTGATACACTCCTGCCTCACATCACACACAAAAGTCAATTGTAGATTGCATAATTTAGAAGAAAATATTATGCAGTATCTTTGTGACTTTGGAGTAGATAGGATTTCTTAGACATAGCTAATGATAAGTGAAAATAATAATTTGTGCTGCATTAAAAATAATAACTTCTGGGCTTCCCTGGTGGCGCAGTGGTTGAGAGTCCACCTGCCGATGCAGGGGACGCGGTTTCGTGCCCCAGTCCGGGAAGATCCCACATGCCGCGGAGCGGCTGGGCCCGTGAGCCATGGCCGCTGAGCCTGCGCGTCTGGAGCCTGTGCTCTGCAACGGGAGAGGCCACAACAGTGAGAGGCCCACGTACCGCAAAAAAATAAAATAAAAATAATAACTTCTGCCTTCACAAGACACTAAGCATAGGGTGAAAAAGCAACCTACAGAAGGAAGATGATTTCACAGTGCATGGATCCAAATAAAGGATTTTTTATCCAAAATAAATAAAGAACTCTTACAAACTAATAGTAAAAATACATAAATCCACTGGAAATATGGGCAAAAGGTTTCAGCAGACACTTAATAGAAGAAGAAATCCAAATAACCAATCAGTAAACATATGAAAAAGTGCCAAGTACATTGGTCATCAATTTATAGAGTAACGAAAGAGGCCAAGTAATATATTGTGTTAGAGTTCAGGTTCATGGTTATCTTTTGTTCTGTAATACCTGAAAGGGGACCAGGAGGGATTCTGGAGTGCTAGGGTAATTCCATTTCTTGATCTGGGTGCTGGTTATTCAGGTGTGCTTTATTTGTCAGCAACTCTATGATTATGACAGGTGCAATTTTCTATATGCAGTTTAAATTATAGCCAAAAGTTAAAGAAACTGGAAAGAACACAATTATTCAATAGATACACACAATAAGAAGGTTCTTCTCAGAATGTTGGAGAATTTTGTTGTGGAGATGAACTGCATCTGATGCCCAAATAGGTAGTAGTCAAGAGAAGTCAGAAATGCCCATGACAGAGTCAAATCATTTGTGCACAAAAGAGCATAGAATATGGAGGTACAAAAACAGCTGTTACCATGTTACTCTAAATTAGAAATACACCTCATTAAATAGAGGGATGTTTTCTCTCATATTAAAAGAATGATGCATGCCACTGCTCCCAGCTCAGTAACATTCACCATTAGTTGTCATTTTTGATTTTTGAAATGACTGAAAATGTAAAGAATAGGGGGATTGTTCCTGATGGAGCTATATGACTGACAAGTTGTATTCTATTTATTTTGCACTAGGTAGTCATATCCAGTTCTGCTGTTGATTTAAGTTTGTGTTGTAGGCATTGATATAATATACTCCGGAAGCTGTGTGTGCCAGAAACAGTACATTTTCTGATCTCCTAAATTAAATTGCATTTGGCTCTACTCTCACATTTACCAGAGTGGATAGATGTCCAACTAATGTGGACCCTTCCTCTTTTCCTGCTGCTCTTCTAAAAAGCAGTAAATTGTTTATGGGTACTCAGATCAGTAGAAAAACATTTATACTTAACAGAAATTTTTCTGTTGCTCTAAGAATACATACATCTTAATTACTAAATCCCAGCATGCACTTTGATTTTGTTTTCTAACTTGATATTTTGGTGGCATTTAAAATATTTTCTCACCAGATGCTTACACGTTCTTTTAATTGTATTCTGAAGAATTTTTCTTTTCTGATTTTCTTAGGTCTTTATAACTTCTACATCTCATGTTTTTTTAATCCTGTTTTATTCAGTATTGGGTTTTCCCTAAGTTCCCTCCTAGATCTTCTTTTTATCTTCCTCTACATTCTCTGTCTGAAAGGTATCTATCCACCTTCATATAACTATGAAGTTATATGAAGGTGGATAGATTTTTAACTAATAACTAATAAATTTTTAACTAATAACTATATTTTTGTATCTTCAATTTTTGTATCTTCTTCTGACACTTTATCTTAGTTCCTAATCCAGGATTAACTATTGCCTGGTAATCATTATTACCTGTGGTACCTTACTCTTCTGTAGGCCCTTTAATCAAGATGAATAAAATCAATTTTACTGTTATACCAAAAGTTTTCCTTGTTCTGAAATACCTATATAAAATTAACTTTTTCTTATAATTTAAGACTAAAACAGATTCTAGACCCAAATCTCTTTAATATGTCTATCCTCTTCCATCCCAATCAATTTAACCTGATTGAAGTTTCCTTCACTTTTTTGCATAACTCACTGCAATAATTTTTTTTAACTGGTTACCAGACTCATCTCTTTGCCTTCTAATATACCAGGCCTGAAACTTATCTTTCAAAAGTACATAACCATCACATTATTTGCTTTATTAATTTAATCAGAGGTTCCACATGGTATAGCAGGTGAAGTATAAACTCCCATGTGAAAACACTCCTTTCAGCCTCATCTTATACTACTTCCCACCGGATGCTGTGCTTTACTCAGGGAGGATTGTTTGCCATCACTTCATGTCTCCTTGTCTTATCCCATATTCATTTTTCTTGCCTGGAATCTTTTCCTCCATACACACTGAAAATTTCTCCTCTATCTCCTGTATTCAGGCAGTTATCACTTGCTCTGTGTTCTCCCTGATAGGTTTAAGTGTACAAAAGGTGCAAGGTATGCAAAAGGACAAACTCTCTGTCCTCGTGGAGATGGCATTGCACCCAGAATTGGAGCCAGACAATAAACAAGTGAACGAATAAATAAATAAGAAAATCACATGTTAATATACATGCTTGGAAATAAACAAAAAAGGTTTAGGCACCCTAACATAACTAGTTGCAGAAGGAATTTTAAAGAATAAGTCTTATGTTTGAGCATAGAACTTTAGCTGGGGCTTTGTACCAGTCAGTAATGGCGTTTAAATATAGTTTTTTTTCTTATTCAAGAATTCTAGAAGTAGGCTGTTGCTACCATGACTTAGTTATCCTTAGCTTCTTAGCTTTCTCCTTTAAGCTTGTTGCCTCATGGTCACCCGATGCCTCTCCATTCATCCTACCTCTGTACAAAGCAGAAAGAGGTAAGGAGTAGTTACATCTGTTGTTTATTTTGGGGGAAGCAATGTGTTTCCCAGAAAAGTGTACAACAAATTTTTGCTTACATTTTATTGCCAACAACTGGGAAATATGTATGCACTAATAGTAAAGGAGTTTAAGAAACTGTAGACTGTTGCTGTTATACTTAGCTTGAAATAAACATGATCTCTTCCTCTATACAAAATATTAAGCAAAAAGATAGGAAACGGGCATGCTGAGTAGGCAACTATTAGTGAATGCCGCAGACCTTAAGGTTGAGAAATAGTTGGTCATGTCAGGCATCCCAGGCACAGGGAAACTCCAGTGGGAAAGCCTTTTGTGTATTTGTATCTGAGGAATAAAAGTAGGTTACTGAAGCCTGATAGGAGTGAGAAAGATGGCGTATGGTAGATGATGGATTCAGACATACAAAGTCTAAGATTATAACATCTATCTCCTGCATGGGATCCTCAATTACTCAAGTTGAGGACCTACTTTTTATGCATTTCTTTATTCTAAGCACCTTGCAGAGTTCTAGACTAATAGTAAGTTTTTTTTTTTCATGAGTGAATTTAGGGTAAAGCTCTGTATAAATATACTGAAGAGCTCAGTGATTTCCTTTTTTATAAATAGCATAAACTGTATTCACAGGAACATATGGTAATAGGTCAAAATCTTATGACTGGTAGTCTTCATTTCTAATGTAGATTTCTCTAAGGTTAATCATATTATTTGAAAACACAAAGGCCTATTTTAATTGTCAACTGCCTCAATTTCGTAATTCCTTCTTACATATGTTGTTTTGTTTTTGCAAAAGAAGTCATAAGAAAAATATATTGGTATGTTGGTCTCAATTATCAAAATAATTTCATAAATTCTGTTTATTTTTAACTGTGGAACTGTGATCATATTTGATATTTCACAGCTGTGAAAAATTCACAAATAACTTTGTTTAGTAGTATTTGATTAAGAAATTATAGATTCTGATTTTTTAAATTGGGTGCTGAGATTTGAGTAAATGGTCTATTTAACCAAATGTTACATTGAGTATATAATATATTAGCCCTATTTTAGGTGGTGTGCAGTTTTTATCATATGACCCGAAAAGAAATGATTGACTCTATTATTTTCTAAAGCGATATGCTAAATTGCAACTAGTGTTACACTTCACATCAAGTAAGGCAAAGTTTTTCTTTGTAACTGTTCTTTTGAATTCTTTTTAAATACAAAGCACAAGGCCCAGTGAGGAAAATACTAGGAGTAATTTTTCTTATAGTCATAATAGAAAGCTATTTGTGGAAAAGTTGATAATATGCTACAGTTGATTTATATTCAGTTACATACTATGTGTTATAACATTCAGAAAGTTTTTTGTGATTTATTTATCTTTACAAGATCTACAAAACCACTCAATGGTTTCTATTTTCTGTTTCACTTCTTTAAGACCAAAATATTTTTTTAAAAAAGTATATATATATGGTTTTAGGTTTAATTTTTTTCCATCTAACACTAATGAAAAGTGGTAAGTTTTTGTGTAATTAATAAATGTTTATAAAGCACAGTTATTTCCGAGGTTCCCATGTACCTTATACTGAATTATTTTGAAAGTTTAATTTTTGCTTGTTGTGTTTCCCATCTGGTCTTACATTATCATTCTATGATCTATTTCCAAAATAATGCCGGGAAATGGAGTGTTGATTTCTTCTTTACTAAAATATATTTTCATTATTTTTGAAGTAATGAAAACATTTCTATTTTTGTTTCATTAGCTGGCAACACCTTTTTCCATTATTTTATTTTAGCTGGCTAAGTTTAAATTTGACTCTGTGCCTTTTAAAATTCAAAGTGAAATAATCAGAACATTTGACTTCCATTTGCCATCAGCTGAAAGATTAGTTACTTCGACTAGAGGACAATATAATCAATAATGGCTAAATTTATGCCTAAGATGACCATCCTTGAAGATATCCTTTTCCTCCTTGGAAGTATAGTAAAGTCCATCATAAATCTGGCCAGGAAAAAGACCCTCAATTCCTTTTAACTATCTGTCACTCTCCTAAATTCCATTTTTATGGAAGGGAGGTAAAATAATAAATCACAAACCATTAGTCATGAAAGGTCAATCATATTCCTAAAATATTCTGTTCTACCACTTAAGGTCTAGATAGTTTTTATACACAGCCAAGCAGACTGTTTTTTTGCCATTTTCATACTAATGGGATCCCCCCAAAAATTGCATAATAAAGCTTGGAATTATGAGGATAATTTATATTTATGTTATTTTCCTGGATTAAAAAATAATTCAGCAGGCTTATACTTCCTTTTGTTACTCAGCTATAGTTTCAATCTTCATATGTTCCCAGAGTATATAAGTCAAAGTACCTAATAAATATTAAATAATTATTCTAATGCTTAGTTCCAGGTTCAGAAGCAATGGAAGATGAAAAGCAAGGTTTTACTGTGCTTACCATCTCATTCTAGAAGCACAAAACTGCATCAACAATTGAAATTTAGAGGAAATATAATAGTAACATAGTAGTACTCTCTTTTAACTAGAAGCAAGACCTGTTTAGTCTCCATAAAAAGATATAGTCAGGTAGTCTGCAAACAAAATCATGCATATTTATTTTTCTGACTATGAAACCTCCAGAATACTTCAGTAAGGCATTATTTTCCTCAATTAGACATTGCCATTCCCTTCAGTACCATAATGTGTATCTTTATAACTTCTCCCTACCCCTTCCCATTTCAAATAAATTCAAATATGTGTTTCTGTTCATTAGTCACAGACTTGTTCTATTCTTCCAAATTAGAATACAGCATTTTCCAGTGAAATATTATTCTGGTCTTACCTCCCAGTGGTGTGTTCCAGAGGAGACATGTAAGTGTCCTTCATATAAGTAAGGATGGCTTGGAGAACTATATTAAATCATCTTTTCTATAGACTGAAGATCTCTAATTTATCTAGTCTTCTGTTGCTGTGTCAAATTTTCAATTATTTTGACTATCGTTAAAACCTTCCCCAAAGAGCTTTCTCTTGAGTTACATTGTTCAAAAATCTGCACACTCTCCTGGCAAAATCCTGACCGTTGTTCATGATGGCAGAAGAATTGCTGGATTCTTTTCCTTCATCTTGCATCACTATATCAAAATGTATTTAAATGTTATGCTTTTTAACTTACAGTTGTGTCATCTGGCATTATTGATCTGCGTCTCCTCAAAATACTCTCCTCTCTTGGCTTTCATGACACTGCATCCCATTACTTCCATATGTGTATCCCTGTCTATGACCACTCAGTTTCTTATATATACTCTTCCTCTTCTATCTGTATACTTTCTTTTCTTGGGTTCTGCCTCTGCTGTTAGTCTCTCTTTACTCTTGCTGGCTTTTCATAGCTACATTCATATCTTAAACTATCATTGATATAGCTATGCTCTATGGGTTAAATTTCAACCTTTCTCCAGATCTGCCCATCCTACTAGACATCCCGTGTGGATGTCCCAATCTCTCTTCCATTTTTCCCTCAGCGCATCCAGGTGAATGGTGTTATCTGTCCCCAGATGTCAAAGTCTGAAATTTGGAAGCCCCTCTTTATTCAAAGTGTCACTGCCTTAAATCAGGGAGTTCACTTAGATTATTCAAATGGCTTCTTTATCCTTTTCTCTGCCTTTAATTTCTTACCCTCTTCTCTTATCCTTGCTGCTGACCTTTTCAGTATATCTTTAAGTATTGCCACAGTTTTTTCTATAATATGCCAATTAGATAGTACACTGTTTCTTTTGCCTGGACTATCCTTTTTCAGTCTCTGTTACTACTTTCATGTAAAATATAACAAACCAGGAAGGCTCTAGAACATCCTACCTCATGTTTCCATTAAACTTTGTATGATTGCGACTTCATTGAATGTGAAGCGCTGGTTGTGATTTCTGTAGTATGGCTAGACCCCAGCACAGGCAGAGGCATTATCCTCCCATGGAATCCCTTGAATGCCTAGTAAAGTGCATGCAGCAGGGTAAAGATGCAATAAGTATTTTTCAAAAATCAATGAATAAATGAATGAACACAAAAAGAATACATATGTTCTTCATAGGCAGAGCCTATCATGATAAATAGCTATCAAAGACGTATCAGGTGTAGTATTAGGAACTTAAATTTTCTTAGTCATTCCAGAGATTTTCATATTGTAGGTAAGAATTAGTGCTATTTCAAATTATATGAAATATTTCAATTTAAGAATCTATTTAAGGAGTTTTCTTTTCAGTATGCGAAATGTTCAGATTTCCTATTTATGTCATCATTCCTCCTCATGTGGAATAAGCTTGGGAGATACTGAAAAAATGACGAACTAATTAGAAGACTACATGAAGAGTAAAAAGTAAGAGTAAGGGCAGTAGATTCTTCATTCATTTATTTACTCAGCAAATATTCATTGAGTATATACAACAGGTCGGGCACTGTTAGGTTGTAGATGCACAGCAGAGATAATACACCCCTCCAAGTTTCCCTACAGATTTGTCTATCAAGCTTCCTACTCAGAATTTTCACTCAGTTGTTTAATATGCAGGTCAAATTTATATGTCCAAAACCAAGGTCTTGAAAATTTTTCCCAACCCCTATTGCTATCTTAGTCTTTCTCATCTCAGTTAATGAAACGATTGTCCACACAGTTTCCCAGGTTAAATACCTGTAAGTCATTCCTTATTAATTTTTCTTCATATCTCAAATCCAATACAACAGTCAATCTATCAGCTCTGTATTCAAAGTAT